>NC_039487.1:10983499-11283499 GCF_003590095.1 Trichoplusia ni
AATTTTCAACTTTCTAAGCATGACTCAATATTTGAAATTTAAGTGCAACTTAATTATATGAATGGTCCTTGCATGGTCCATACTTGTTCCATAATTTGTACTTATGTATCGCCAAATTTAAAAATGAAGTTTTGTTATTTTTGCCATTTATATTATACCAGCTGTTGCCCGCGACTTCGTCCGCATGGTTCGAAGATATAAGTAATGATTTATACATGCCCTGTTTTTTCCACATTTTCCATTGTATCTTCGCACCTATTAGTCGCAGCGTGATGGTATATAGCCTAAAACCTTCCTCAATGAATGGACTATTGAACCCAAAAAGAATTTTTCAATTTGAACCAGTAGTTCCTCAGATTAGCGGGTTCAAACAAACAAACAAACTCTTCAGCTTTATATATTAGTATAAATTTTACCAGACAAAACATCTGTACTGACAGGGAACCCATACGTGTAAGAGCGGAACCTAATAACAAAAGCTTCGCTGTATGTCCGTCTTCCACCAGGCTGTATTAAGACTGTGATAGACAGTTAATATTTTTTTTAAAGTAGTATATCTGTTGCCGCTATTACAGCATATAATCACAGTAAAAGTCTGTGGTATGCTAACGCAAATAGGATTGTCTCTCAAAGTTTTTTAATCATTTGGTACCGACCCTTCCACTTGTAATTTTGGACTACCAAGTTCCAATCTCTTGATGCACCCCTATCTATTCAAATACTAATGCTAAATCATTATCCCTAAATACGGTAAAGCAAACTATCATGAGTACAACGACGAAACTGAAATCATTGAAACTGATTCAGCCGTTTGATTATAAAGAGGTATCAAACATAGGTACACCATGACGACCTCCGTGGTCGAGTGGCGTACGCACCGGTTTCAAGGTGTCGCTAGCTCTGAGGTTTGATCGATCGGGTTGGATCCCTGGTCGGGTCAATGTAAAAAAATCACATTTTTACATAGTCTCGGGTCTGGGACTTTGGGTGTTTGTGGTACCTTCGTTGTATCTGAATTCCATAACACAAGTGCTTTGGCAACTTACCTTGGTTTCAGAACAATGTATATGATGTTGTCCCCATTTATTTATTTATTTATTTATACACCAATACATACTAGCATTATGAATTTTATAATTGTACGGGATTATAGTAGCTTCTTCAGTCTTTCAGTCGCTGTCTCCGTGTCTCCTTAGCTGTAGTATCTGAGTGTTAGAAAGTGTCTCGCGGCAACAAAACCTTGTTTTTCCTCCGTTCAGTTGCCGAACGTTTTTGCTTTCTTGTTTCGTTTGAGCTCCAATTTAACACTTGTCGTTCGCATGGCGCCTTCGTATTGTAAGCTCGTTGGATATTGGCCGAAGAAAAATCTTAGGAGTTTAATAATTTCTTATTAACTTAAATGGAGATTCGTTGAAGACTTAAAACGGGGTTTATCTAATAATATCTTATCGATCTAAGATTATTTTTATTGATGCTAAAATTTAATAAACGAAAGAAACTCTACTAGGTATTTATACTTAGGTATACTAAATAGATCTGAAATAAGGAGAAAAAATCAAACGAAGTAAACACAAAACCAGCCCATAATAAAGGACTAGGAACTAAATTACCTCTCCTCAAATAAAAATTACCAATAAACTAATAGAGAAAGTTAGACCATAGAATATAAATCACAAATACTACCAACTAATTGCTGTTAGTGGCCACTTTCAAACGACCATCCTAGAGTGCGGTCAAATCAAAACTTTTTTGCGTTCAAGAATGCCCGTAAAAAAGTCGTCCGTGTAATGACAATCTGATTTGTGGAGGACCGTTAGTGCTACGATCGCGCCCAACCGACACCCATTGTCCAGTTCGACTCCCGGCTCGGGTAAAAAGATCGCAACTACTACGTGACTTTGTAAATGTAGCTTGTACTGTTATTGTGCAACTTTAGATGGAAAATGTCATTTTTAGGTTAATTAATAAACGTGATATAATATTTAGACGTTCAAATTTAAGTTTCAGTCGTGAGCTTTTGCTGGGTTAGTGATGACAGATAGATTTGTTAAATAGGACTGTTTATTTTTAGTAGTAAGACTAATTTAGGATTATTTTATTTATTTATCATTTTACTTGTGCTTCTAAGTCAAGTTATTTAATTTGAGAGCCTATAAAAATCAGCAGCGACTATTATTATCACAAAAGATTGATTCCTCTTCCATACACATTCATTCCTCAAACATATCTAAAATCTACTATATTTGTCCTAGATATACTTACTACGGAAAAGTGGAACTTCTTTGAATGACATAAAAATACACACCATATTACACTACATTTAGATTTACAAACTAGGAGATCAAAATCACTCAGACTGGAAGAAACTTTCCGATCAGACCCGTAGCGCCATCTCTCGGTATGATTAGAACTAAACTGTCACGAACAAGATGAAACATTAGGTGAAGCCCATGTTTACGCAAGAAAAATCTATTACAGAAGCGAGATGTCTATAATTTGGACCTTGTTAGGGCCAAACTGCATACTCTTTTTTTAAGTATTTTGTTTTTTTTTTTTTAATGTAGAGCAGTGATTATGTTGAGTTTTAGGATGATCGTAGCGAGACAGATCCATAAACTTGGGCGTCATGATTCCATGGGGTTAGTTTTAAGCGCGTTTTTTTTTCTGGGGAGGATTTTATTAAGCTTTATTTCAAAATAGTGTACTTAATCAGCCTCCTGAAAGAATAATATACTGCTTCTTCTGTCCTCCCAAATTGGAATGAAGTGGGTCTGATACAGAGGACGATGGAAGAATGAGAGCATTTGTCCGTGGGTGCATGTCTACCAGAAAGAAACTATTCTTTCTTATCAATACGCTGTCTTCGATTGATTTTGACAAGTTAGTTAAGTGATATATATATAATGAGAGGATAGATTATATTTTTTATAAGATGCTTTTAAAAACTGGCCTGTTGGTCTAGTGGTTAGTGACCCTGACTAATATACCTACTTAATGCATTTGTTCTATGTCTGGGGATCTATATTATGTATGTTTTAAGAAATATATTACTATAAGTATGTTTATCAATTGTCTAGTACTCATAATACAAGTTCTGTTAGTTTACGACTAAGAGGCCATTGTGTGAACGTTGTCGAATATATTAAATTAAAAAAACTACTTAACTCTCCCTACAATCTTTGGCATAAGATCCCAAGTCTAAGGTGCAACAAGGCCTTTACAACCAGACTTAATGTATTTATCGCGTGTGAACATGTTTCAGATACAAGAAATGCATCTGACGGTTAACTGATACAAAATACTTCAAATGTAATACGATGGAGTTTTATTTTGGATTAATGATCAAAAGTACTATGACTTGACAACTGTAATTTCGTGAAGCTTGTTAATTTTTGGTTAGTTGTTTTAGTTTCCTTTGATTTATTTAATCATTTTGGTTAGGTTTTCCTTTCTAAATTGTAGAAACCTATTAGAAATTTCGAGCAGTAGGTTATGGATGAAGAAAATTTTCCTTTGCTTAATTCATTTACAATCAGTGTTTAAGAGTCACAAAGAGAAAAACAATGCATCTAGTTATCCGTTAATGAATTATAATTCGACGACCTCCGTGGTCGAGTGGCCTACGCACCGGTTTCAAGGTGTCGCTATCTCTGAGGTCCCAGTTCGGATCCCCGGTCGGGTCAATGTAAAATTAACATTTCTACATTGGTCTCGGGTCTGGGTGTTTGTGGTACCTTCGTTCTATCTGAATTCCATAACACAAGTGCTTTAGCAACTTACTTTGGGTTCAGAACAATGTATGTGATGTTGTCCGCATTTACCATTTATTTATTATTTAATTATTTGTTATATTTTCACCATTAAGTGAAGAGAAGACTGGAAGCAAAAGAAGGGGAAAGGCTAGGGCGATGATGATCTTTTCACAATTACATTGACTTTCTAAAAACAAAACCTATTTTTATGCTTTTTTAAGGCACTTCTAAATTGTCAAACAATGTTTTTTTTACCACACATGTAAATGAGAATAATGTAGTAATCGGCAAATTTACGTAATTCTCATACCCCGGCAAAGCCTCATTGAAACTTGAACCTGGCTTATGTTCGTCAAATAACTAATAATATAAAACGCTAATCCTATACATGTCTGGTCATAACTTAGGTTTAGGGTCATACTGACCTCTAGTTTTTATGGGCTTCTAGAAATTATGTTGAGCATTTGTCCTACAGACGTTCTCGGAACGAGTCTGGCTGGTTTCGTTGGACGACACACGATTTAAATACAGCTATAGGTAATAATATTAAGTACAACTTAATTATTTAAACAATTTTAGTCTTTAAGGTACATTTATTCATATACATTTCATTTTTATTGCCACAATATGATAAGGGCCAAAGGTTTCGTTTTGGGTTGTTTTCAGGTTAATCTAAATCGAAATATAATTTCTGCTATTTTCACCTAAAAGTTGCGAAGGAAAAACAAGTTGGCATTTAGCTTCATTCGATAAGACTGGAAGCCGAACTACCGAACCGAGCCGGCAAAGTCGGGAAGATGACTCTACTCCTAGTTTTCTTTCCCTTAACAATTGGTGACTTACAATAGTATAAGGCAATAACAAACATCGGACCATCCAAAGAGTTCCTATTGTTGTTCCAAACAGCTTCTTAATCTGTAACTTTTGGCGCGATCGCCAGGCTCATCTAGTTTCATATCACCCGATCAACAAATTGTTATCGCACGCAACGTTATGCTTTCTAAAATTCCAATTTTCTTTTACATTGTAGTATTGAAGTGGCTCGCTTCGTATTTAATTCCTTATCAATGGTGCCACTGGTGTCCCGTTATCTAATTTCTGAACGAATGGAGACCGCCATTTTGCCGCCAACCGTGACCAATGCTACACTTTGGTGTTCGAGATTATAAATATCGAACGGACAGTCGTTCAAAAGGTGTGATGGAAATTGTATTGTGAGAAATGATAATTCATATTTGTAGAATTCTTTCCTTATTTATTAATGGATAAGAGGTAAATCATGATCGTGTACTACGCTTGCTAAGCTTTTTTCACCAAATCATAAATTTGCAGCACAAGCGTAGATATCTACGCGACGTTACGTGCTTAAAGAAAACCAAATGCTCAACAACACACCATGACAACAGTTAAAAAATCTGTACGAAAGTATTTTGTATCAACTTTACTTCACCACAATATCTTAGTACAATTTACCACTTCGAATAGAAATCATTGAATAGAGAGCTACTTCATTCATTATAAAAGTTCCTCATATAAAATCCGAAAAAGCCCGCGATGGGCAAAGGAACTATCGCACTTTCTTTAAATAGCATACCACGAACAATAAAAAAGTATTGCATTCAATCGAAATTCAAATAGGTTGTGAATAAGCACATTAGATTGGTGTGTCACGAGTTGGCTTCGATCACGTATAGCCCTAGATACGATTAATTTAAAAGTTACTCGAGACGAGAGGGTCACTGAAAATGAAAAATATGATAGAAAACTAGGTATGCATGCATGTAATGACCCGAAGAGCTAACATCACGTTTTAAAATAAGAAATTACTCAGTTGTGGAAAAGATACAATACCTTTTAAGGTGACATATTTTAATACCTTCAATTAATCCTCCTATTTAATTCAAATATATCTAATTAAGTATATTATATTTGAGTGACATCATTATAAAGTTAGTTTAAGTAGATATACAATGGCAAATCAATCATAAGACTTAAAGCCAAAGAAGTAATCCAACTAATACACATAATTAGGAAGTACCCCTTTGTTTTGTATTAAAAACTAACGATGACAAACTCGCACTCAGAGCTTTGCAAGCTCAAGCAATGTGTAAACATGTATCATTTTGCTAAAAATATCCATAACATATTCCTGGATATTATTTTTGTGCTTAATGCTAACTACATTGAAATGCTGCAGCGATTTTATGATGCTAAACTCAATTAATTGACGTGACAAATAACGTCAGAGCCTCATAAAATCAGTTTAAAAAAAGTAAAAAGCATTCCAAAATCAAATCGCGTTCATTTAATATTCAGCACTTAGTATATTGTTAGGCAGGCTCCAAAATGAAACTTTTAAAGCTGCCAATCAGGTTTCATAACACCACCATTCCCCCAATTCCCCGCTAGCATAGATAACCCGTTTTTTAAATATTTACAGCTTAGTTATGTAGATACAAATTTTTGGTGCATGGCGGGTCGGTGCGGCAGTTACCATGGCAACCACGTCGTTGTTTTGCCGATCGGGCTTTGTCTATTCTTTTTTTTCTTGTTTCGCTTTTTTCGTACGGAAATATAGGCACAGGCATGGAGGCAGACAATGCCTTTTAGAGGGTACATGTTAGGTTTTTGTATATGTATGTGTTCCGTGGATAACAATTTAATTGTAGCTAGCTACAGGTTCTGAAATGCCTTTTACCGAGGCTGAAATCAAAGCGACTTTGCATGTTTCAGCGGGGGATATGGCCAGGTTAGCTCTACGTATTTAAATGTGTATTGCAAAAGCTCCAGTATTTTATTGTCGTTTTAGGAGCAAAACATGCGAACATTCTAGTTATTCAAATAAAGTTTAATCGTGATTTAATGCTTTTTGCAATCAATTTGAATTGAATTCTTCTTAATAGCTTTTTGGAAGAAAACGGATTTGCCTCTAATGTTATTTTTTTGGATGATACCTACAATCTATCTATCTTCTTCCAAGAATTTTCTGAAAACATTTTCTCTCAACTTTTCTTTTGCCTATTTCATTTCAGT
The DNA here is from genome assembly GCF_003590095.1 of Trichoplusia ni. Taxonomy (NCBI): domain Eukaryota; kingdom Metazoa; phylum Arthropoda; class Insecta; order Lepidoptera; family Noctuidae; genus Trichoplusia; species Trichoplusia ni. The sequence continues at coordinate 10,990,285 of NC_039487.1, forward strand.
ACTTTTTCCTACGTTATCACAATTCAAATACATTGTACTTGTATCTATTGGTGGTGAAACCAACATTTTTAGCCTAATATTCATATGGTAAAACAAAAAAGAGGAATCGTGCTGCTTAAATATTATTACCTATTTTAAATATTCTTTATTGGACACCACGTACTTCGTTGGCGATCAACAAAGAATATTCTATCGTATCAGGAATCGATAATGGTAAATAGTAGGTAACATGGTGCTACAATGGGCCATCTTCTTATCGCTAATAAGAACACATTAATATAATATATTAAAGATTTAATATGTACTAATAAAATCTCAAAGATCATTAGTCATTTGAGTTACGCTTAAAGAGTCATGACGAATTCAGTCAGGACTTAATTAACGATCTAAAATAGACAGCACGCAGTAAGCAAGTGTGGTTATTTATAGTCATTTATTTCTATTTAGATATTTGTTCAGCGATGTGTGTGATTCTATAATTGTAATGCACATAAGATTTATAATACTCAAGCTTTATAGTAAATCAAATAATGTAACAAGCAATAGCCATTTAAGAATATTTTGCTATTAAGTATATCGTAGGGAATGTCCATGTATATTTTTTTTTTATCAATCAATTCACTTAACATGAATGTTATACTATACTTATTACTTAATTAGTTACCAATCTTACTAGAATAATCCAAAACATTTTAATGAGATATAGATTATATTATTATAATTAAGAAAAATATGAAAAATATATTTTATATTCAAATATGAGTTATATCTTTATGTCATTGGCGTAAGGTTTATTTTACAGTGTATTTTATAATATGACAGTCAGACGTGAAGTTAGTTGTGATAAAAAAGAGTGCGTTCTGAAACTTAATTTTTTAACAAAAATATCTACCCGTAAACAGTCATAGAACAAGTGCTAATGGTATTCACCATTGAAACGTTAAGTTTGAATGAGCAAAATACCTTTATTTTAATTCAAATTTTAAAAACTCAATAATTCTGCCTTCCTGCAAATACCACTTATCGGAAGACTACAGATAAGGATTCAAGTACGTGAACGTACCTTTCAATATGATAACAAAAGTCTGAACTTAGCTACAAATCAGTGTTGGCGAACAGTGCTTCGCAATATTATTCTTTAAGAAATTAGAACAATATTGTAATAATAACCATGCTTTCCAGCCTCAGGACTGGAGTTCAGGGCCTGGTATGTTAGATAAAAGTTAATTTTACCTTAGTGGTTGTTGTAAACAATCGTATTATATAATAACGTTTTGACGTTTGTGTGCCTACCTTAGTGATTTTGTGTTCGTATTTTCAGTTGCGTGCTTCATCCAGGAGTCTGCAAACTAGCTCAGCCCTCCAGCATGACAGCCTGTTCGTCCACCGAGACACTCCTGAGGACAACCCTAAAGTCCCCTTCGAGTTCACAGAGGCCAACCAAAAGGTTAGCGACAGTCATCTGTTTTTGCAAAACATTCTTCTTTTCGCCGCTCTAAATTCAAACTAGACAAATAAAATTATTTATGACATATCGAACAAGAATTTACCTTAAGTTTCTATAACAATATTCGATCTTTTTCTCACTATTTTAAGGTTATATACATAGCCGTTTTTTGGATAACTATTATGGTGTCCAATAAGCACTCTAATGTATTTTCAGTGTTGCACAATATTTTTTCTTATATTGAGTTGATGTTGTTAGTATGAAAATGAAAACTTCTGTAAGTTTAATGATTGTTGTTTGAAAGATGTTCACCTTCATAGCAAATGACACAATTAGGTGTAACTTCTACATTGTTATGTATTTTCTTGTCTCTTAATTAGATTGTATTAACCCCTAATTCTAGTGAACACATAAAAAATCTGTACCTGCTTGCTACACAAATAATACAATAACTTTTCTTAACATTCCATATGCAACATTTATGAATGGACTAAATAAAATAAATTTGAGGGCCCACCCAACCAATTTGTTTTTCCTTTGCTTTTTTATTGACTGAGCTAGTTTTATTATCTGTTTATTTGTGAACATTACACCTCTAAAAGTAAATAGAATTAGGCTCATTAAAATATGTGAACCTAAATAAAAATATAGCATACAAAAAATGTTTTTTTTCTAGAACAATCATATCATGAAATAATTTAATTTAAAATTACTGCCCAGTGAATGTAGCTCTGAAAATAAATCCTTTCTTTCAAACTTTCCAGAGAGTCCAAGCCCTCTTAGACATCTACCCTGAAGGACACAAGCGTGGAGCCATGATTCCCCTGCTGGACCTGGCCCAGCGTCAGGCCGGAGGATGGCTGCCCATCTCCGCCATGCACAAAGTAGCTGAAATCCTGAAATTACCCCGCATGAGGGTCTATGAAGTTGCTACCTTCTATACCATGTTTATCAGGTCAGTTTTGAGGAGACTTGTTGATTTCATGCAATAATTTACAAGGATTGATTGATTAGTATTATTCGAGAACTGACCTTGATTGATTTATAAGGCTTAGGATAGCACTTTACCCAGGCCATTTTATCCTCACACTGGATATTACTGAAAATTTTACAGAAAGTATTCTTATTTTACACAACAAAATTTTTTTTTCCCTCCCCAAGTTCTTACATATATTTAAACCTGATGCATGTAGTTCTGGATTAATCTGTTAAACTTAGTTTTTTTAAATGGAATAAGCTGCACTCTTAGCAGCTCAAATTCTGTATGTTACTTTAACATTGTTTGAGGTGGCCTGGGTAGAGTTCTTGAAGCTGAAGAGGCCTTTGCCCATCAGTCACTGTTTACCAGTCCTTTTGTTAATTTAACTAAGAAACGACTTTAATTTATATTAACCAAAACTCAGTTAAGGATAAATTAAATTCGATTTAATAATAACAAATATTTAGTTGAATTTGTTCACTTTTTTTTTTACGCACAGTATCTGCCGAAAGACACGCAATAGTTACAAGTTACCCAGAGCCTATGCTCATAGTCGACGGCTGACTAATGTTTGATATGAACACTCGCTTAAAGAATACTACTTACTTACCATACCACCGATTTAATCAAAAACATTTAACATTTTAGACGACCCATCGGCAAATACCACGTCCAGATTTGCACGACGACTCCCTGCTGGCTCCGAGGCTCCGACGCCATCCTGAAGGCGCTCACCGAAACTACTCAGTGCTCCGTCGGTGGCAACAGTCCCTGTGGAAAGTTCTCCATTTCCGAGGTGGGTTTAATATAGAATCATTCTTAGATATAAGACGTCGGTGACACAATAATGAGGCTGAAGTGAAGCTGAGCAAGCCAATTGGCCAGACGAAATGACGGCAGGGGGACTGACAGAATGGTGGCCAAGGTAAGGCAAAAGAAGCGTCGGTCGTCTGGGAGCAAAATGGGTTGATGACAGAATTAAGGTCGGGTCGAGTCTGGATGAGGCTAGCACAGGACCATATAAATAGGCATAGAAAGGGCCTAATAATGATAGGCTTATTTTAAACTTTTATCCTCAAAAAGCTACATTGTTTGGTAAGTGTGCTGCGATTTGTCGAAATCGCCCAGATCATGCACACGCAATCTTGAGACTTTCGGCCGTCCAATAAAAACGGGTTTTTATGAAACGGTGGCAATCTAACATTATTTTTTACAAAAGGTAATAAGTATTGCGTATTAAAATAATGTTTCTTTTAAATGTATCGGCGCCAGTCTGACCAATAAAATTTTCCCAAAAAAAATCTAAGTACAGTTTTACATGATTTTATTTTATCACATTAGATGCTGCTGAATTCTTAATGCATTAACTTTGATCTTTCAGGTTGAATGCCTCGGCGCCTGTGTAAATGCTCCTATGATTCAAGTCAACGATGATTACTATGTAAGTGTTATTCAGTCTCGTTATACTAAAAGTGTCAAACCTGTACTATGATGAAGCATACTATGCATTATGATATCTTTACATACAAGGGTAAATCGTCAATGAGAATAATATTTTGCTTGTCAAAAGCCGAGTGGTTGAAGTTATCACCGAACCCTCAGAGCGCGACGTGTAGCGGTTTCGGTCCCTGCGTAGGGCAAGTATTTGTGTGATCCACGAATGCTTGTCCTAACTCTGGGTATCTTTATGAATGTAGCTTGAATGTTTGTGAAACCCCCGCGACTTAAAGATTAAGTTCTTGAATGCAATTTTAGAAGAAAAAGTATATTTCTTCGAATACAATTTTTAAGGGCGGTTCAATAAAAACAATCCATTCACTATACAAATACCAACTCGGTTTCAGGAGGATCTGACGGTTGAAGACACAAAAGAGATCATAGAAAAGCTCAAGAGAGACGAGAAACCGAAGCCTGGCCCTAGGTCTGTATGACTTTTAGATTGAATTTATAAAATAAATAGAGATGAGTCGAAAGCAACCTTTGTAAAAGGGCTATAATAGTTGGAAGTTAAAAAAACCATCATTATTATTTGTCTATTGCTTTTGAATGCATCTAACTTTGTAACGTCTTAATGGTCTGGCAATAGGCAAGCTTATAATGTGATAGACGAATCTAATATACCTAAAGTTCGACCCACTGGGGTCCTTGAAACATGCATCAAACATCTGTCTTTTTGTCCCCTTCTACATTTACCAATTCTAAATCCATGTGAAAAACAGGTGGCCTTAAAGATAATTGTACCGATAGCCTAAACTTGTTTTACCTCGACAAATTACGACAGCTACTAGCTAGGCTTCATCTGTCCTTTTATAAAATACAGGTGGGACCCCTAAAAGTTAGCCCGTCACATATTAGATTAAAGTTTTCAACAATTCCTCTGCTGGATCTGTGTCCCCGTGTACGCCTTTTAAAAGGATCAGGTCCCTTCCCATGAATTTACTAGTATAAAGTGATTGTTTAAATAAAGAACCCCATACTAATTTATGGGGTTGGCACCGCTGTTAGTCCTTCCCTAGGCTAAATCCCACGAACCGTGATAGCTTGACAGTTGACACCATTGATATTTCAAACGATCCACAAAAAATCAAGATCGAAATTAAACAATGCTTATTACGATCACTGAGTTTTCTCACAATTTATTTTATCCGCCCGTCTCGCACTTGACCGCTAGTTTCTAGTAGGTACATTATATTTTATAAACTATGTTTGTTCTTTTAGGAGTGGAAGATTCGCATCGGAACCTCTGGGTGGTCTGACATCTTTGTCTGAAGAACCGACCGGCCCCGGCTACGGACTACAGGATGCCCTCAAGGGCTAGACCTTCTGTTTTGTAAATTTGTTACCATAGGGAATATTTAAATAAATCATGTTAGATCATTTGTTATTTATTTATTTTGATTTCGTTCCTTTTATGCGTTCAAGCACTTAAGAAAAGGTAAACAATTTCAAGGAATTCAGCTTAAAAAAGCAAAACAAACTCGACTAAAAACAATTGCAAAAGAAAAATAAAGATTACCAAATCAAAAATGCCACTGTAATAAATGATTCCGTTTTATTTAAATAGTTGTTTGTTTGATACCTACGTAATTAAAAAAACACCCCGCTCCCATCCAGGGGCTATAAATGGCGGCAAAAATTTGAGAAGAATCCAATAAATACGCAAAGTACAATTTTTGACAGTTATATTTTTATACTTAAATTTATTTGTCATCCTTATTATGTAGGATGCCGGTAACCTATCGTGTGCCTACTGCCTAGGACAGCGTCGTTTCCGTCAATAACGTCCCTGCAACCAGGTTTAAATACGGAATCCCTACTAATATCATAAATGCGAAAGTAACTGTCTGTCTGTTACGCTTTCACGTCTAAACCACTGAACTGATTTTAATAAAATTTGGTACAGAGATAGATTTGACCTTGAGAAAGAACATAGGATAGTTTTTATCCCGGACTTTCGAAGAGTACTTTTGGAAACGCGATATAACCGACCTCGACGCGGGCGAAAAGCTAGTGTATGATAAACATAACCTTGAGTTAATAAATCGCTTAGCTTTTTTATTTCGACTACATACCCATCACATAAGGTCGTCATTCAAGTTAAAGATCTTAACAGAATTAAACAATTTTCGAGTGCCTTCTATATACACGAATAAAATAAACAGAAGACTAATAGCATATTTCATTGTAGTTTTAGATCTATTTTTGTAGGTACCTGCTATTTTATCAAGCTGATTGAAGTTATTTAGGTAGGTACCTACGTAAGTATACCACACGTGTACCCACGTTTAATCAAGTTTTTTTATCAATAAAAACAAGTAAATAACTATATTTAAGCACGTCTGTATTGTAACCATTGTATCAGCAAGTAACGGTAAAAAGATATAAAAAGCAATATTTCCTACGTACCTACATCAAAACGCCTTGATAAGGCAAGTAATTCGTAATGTTTAAAGATATCATCATCATTGGGTAGGTATAACGAAACCACTCACGCACTGATAACACCCATATTTGAAGTTTAATTTAGTCGTCTTTTCGCTATTGTCCTGTTAGTATGACATAGAAGATACATTATAATATAATTTAGGTGAGTAGGAAAAAAACGTAAACCTTGCAGAAGAAAATGTTTTTTAAATGAGTGTTGTGTGTTTTAATTTGTGTTTACAAGAAATAAGATCTCTTTTGAAGTGATAATAATACTTAAAGTTATTAAAAATAAAATTGCAGTGTCAAAATGGTGTTGATTTACAGATGTTCCGTAGAAATAATAAAAATGATAAGGAATACACAGCAATACAATTGTGGGATAATGTGTCCTGGGACCAAACTTCAAATGTAAGTGTCTTTTATTTAATTGGTGTAACGATATTGAGATATATATGCAGTTGTTAGTTATTGCTTTTAATGGTAAATAATTGAGGTTAACATACGAGGTACTGTGTTTAGTCTATGTAAGGAAGTCTCATGGTAGGTTTTCAGCTTAGTTGGAAGCTGCTGACCTTTAATCTGTATTATAATTTGTTCTACCCACCGACAGTTACAGAGTAACATAGTTCATTCATTTATTTTAAATATTTTTAAACATAAACAAAACCCAAAGTTAAAACTTTAAAAGTAGTACCCCAACTTGTGTAACTTGTGTTGTGTTCGCAACCTGTCACGCGCGATAGTGATGAGTTTATTTTTTAATCGACTAAACAAGACATACGCAAAAAGAATGAAAATGTAGTTTGAATCACGAAAGTTCTCGTATGCGAATGCATATAAGTTTCTTATAACCATATGTGTAATGTGATCATAGGCCAGTGTCTGCTAAAGGAGTTTGAGGGAAGTAGTAGTCGAATTTAATCTCGCTGGAGGGTATCTCTAGTGTCAAAAAAATGTCATGTCAAACTGCGTTGAACTGTCAATTGTCTGCCATTGCGGCCTTTTTGCTTGTGCTGTCAGTCAGTGATTTTTCATTCGTTGATTGTTCGTGTCGTCTTTTCGGCTGTGAAAATGTCTATCGAGGCCTAAGCTGAAAGGCATTGTGTGAACAATGAAAAGTAGCCCTACACGCAAATATGAAAATTTCTCCAACGACCACCAAGGGAAGGAAACGGACAAGTATTCTCTAGATAGCCAAGACACCGCCAGTGTGGTGAGTACATCGTTGTTGGAATTATTGATTTTGTTTGTGTACTGTATAAGATGTTATTGATTAGTCGCGTTTTAATGTTTAGATTAGTCATAGCATATGTTTCATAGTTATTGGATCGATGTAAGGTGTGGGGACCTCTCAGAAACCGTTGTAAATCGTCATAAGAATAACAATTTTCTGTTTTGACCTACGTATGCGCGGCTTACGACCTAGATCGTTCTGGATGTATTGAGTGATGAAGGTGTTGCGGTTGCTTATTTTTATAATCCATATTTTATTACAGAAAGTTGTATTTAGTGATCCTTCGTATTTGTAACGTTGCCAACTCGTTTTTTAGTTATTTTTCGGGTGCGTATTACTTTTCGCACGTTCACTTTCACTTCAACGCGTTAGATATGTTCTTTTTAGGTTTTAAATTCTTGTGATCCTGATGAACTTCTAGATAAGTAAAATTTAGAAAAGGTCTATCACTCTTGGCAAAACACTGGGTGAAATATATGATTAAATGCAGGATTATTCTCAAATCAGAAACTAACAGCCATAAGCATCTGTAGTAATAAACATACTGGAATAAATTCTAAGTCAATCAAGTTAAATATTAAATGTAATTCTATTTAAAGAGATGAACAATTTTAAAATGACCATTGGACTCTTGAAAGGTATATACTTACAACGTATTATTTTGAATATTTCTGAATGCAACTATTAAGATTAATGGCTATTTCTTAGCAACTACAAAACTTTCACTGAAAAAAAGAAGGTATTAACTCTTCTAGATCTTTCTTTGGTATACTAGGAGTGTATCAAATGTTACCATCAAAATGATTCAGTGAAATGAATTGTATTTTTTAATGTTAGAAATAGAAAAGCAATCTCTGAATCTCTACTTTACCTTTTAAAGTAATAATGGAATTTTAATTTTTGGATATCAAACAAAACTTAATTTTTTGTAGGAACAGCAAAGACCTGAATGGGTTCTGGATAGGTCTCTGGTAGCTGATCAAAATCGAAACTTTTTATTTCAAATGGTCCATTTTTGAGGCACTCTTAAAATTCTTACAGAGATGGCTCTAGGTGCACAAAGTGACATAATGGGAACCATATTCCAAGTTATAATGTCACCATTTCTCAGTAACATATTTTCTGTAAGAGGACAAAATCTTAGAAAATTGCATTGATAGATCTTGAGAGATGTTGTCAGAATGTTTATACTACTGCTGATATTATCATGATGTACAATGAAGTGTATTCTTTTCTATAGTGTTGTTTCTACAATGATGAATGTTGAAACATACTTAAACAAATAGCTCAACCTCTTTTAAGTAGTACATAATATATGTAATAAAAAAAGCCACATAAAAAGTGAAAGAGGATTTTGTAACACTAGATAATACTGAAAGATAGGTACAGATACAATTTGTTTACGCACTGTGGTATTTTTCCCTTTCCTTATGCTATAGGATGTAGCTTATTTTATGTCAAATACCCCACAAGTATTTATCCACGAGGCAGAAAATAGATAAGTTAGCGAGTTCCTCATGAAATTACATTTTATAAATAAATAAAAACAAAATTTGTAGACTAATAAAATGATATGTTATTTAGGATGTAACAAAATCAAGTAATTTCTGTAAAATTTGTTGTTTTAACTACTCAGCTCCGGAACTAAACATCAAAAATACTTCCTCTTACAATTGTCACCTGTTTACTAATACAAGATGTCAATAAATAAAAGAGTAGGTCCATCCTTATCTAGATTTAATATAGTTATCTGAAAATCTATAAAAATGCTGCTTTTAAATTGATTTTAATTGGCAATCAATTTTAATACTGTCTGTGATAAGATATTCAAAAGATGTGTCCATTTGATACTAGATAATACTATGTCTTTGTGGAATGAAAGTTAATGCATTCATTTTATTCTAAGCATATCTTGACCTTAATTACATACTTATGTTTGTGTTGGAGCTTAAATACACAATAGAAGGTTTTTTAAATTTTTAGGTACTACTTGTGAGCTTGGACAAAATGGGCATTTATGGAGGTACTCCTATCGCTATCCACACTAATCTGAATAATATCAATGCCATTTGAAAAATTACTGGTCTGTCTGAAAAAATATTTCAGTATTTATCTAATACTGAAATATTCTTTCAAAATTTATTTAGGAAGTACAAATATAAAGTGCAACAATTGGTGTCATCTATAAAACAGTTTTCAAAGTCCATTTGAGTTTACATCATAAAACCTTAAACTGATTTATGTATTCAACAAAAATTATCAAAATGTAAAGCAACCTTAAATATCTATTAAAATAGTTTAATTAAAGCTGGATTCCAAATATAAGATTATTTCAATTATTTCAAATATAAGAATCTAAAAATCGCCAAACTGCAGTGAGCTAGCGTGGCTTTATTCAAACCTTTCCTATTTGGCAAGAGTCCTGTGCCCAGCAGTGGGGGAAAATAGACTGGTATTATTTATTATTATAGTATTAAATTAACTAGTCTCAGTTGTGTTCAGTTACGTCTGTAATCTAAAAAATGTCACAATTAGTAAAAATACATTCAAGAAAATAATCTCTTTCGTTTAAGCCTAATAATAATTACTCAGTACTGTTTCAATTTGATTATTGTCGTTTTAATGTGGCACCCAGCACAGAAACAAGTGATTATTATTTTTGATTCGTATCGAACCAACATTAAGCTTTTTAATAACGACCTTAAAATCTTAGAATGTCTGAAAAGTTCCCTTAGTGCTAAATTAATAAAATATGTAATTCACATTGGCAGGCGTCAGAACTTTATAATTACATTAATTGCTTGTAACCCCTTTTGTTAACATTAATAATAAGTGAAAATTTCGTCGTGCTTTGTTTATTCTACGACACTCTATTGTTGAGGTTTAATGCTTAAAGTTTATATATTTTTGGGGTAAGTTTTCGTGAGCTTTTCTTACATGCCAGCCTTTTCAATTTGATACTTATATTTATTTATTTGTTATCTTCTCATCGGCATAAAGCACGGGGTAGTGTAACTAAGGAATATATTGCTAAGGAAAGCTATTTCCATACACATGAATGTTAATGAGTGTAAAATGATTAATGGAGGGTAGGCAAACGTTCATTTAAAATGCGGGTATACAGCTGAAACAAGGTGACTGCAAAATTTGGACTTGCAGAAAGTCATGGACACATAAATTTTCTCTTTCTGGTAGGGAGGCCAATCTCAATCAACTCGGTCTATTGCGGGAGTACTACTGGACGTAGATCTTCAACTTGCGCTGCAGAACTCGGTCCTTCATCTTCCGAAACATGAAAACTCATCTATGAATACTACGGAGATATTAAAACGACCGAAAAATAACCCGAGAAAACATTACAAACGGTCTAATGAAAATGGTAGCACCCAACAAAAATCCCTCCAAATAAAGAGAAACACAACTAGGTCACAATATGGAGACAAAAAATGTTTGCAGAACATTTTACCCACGGCTTGTTGAAATGTACTGTAAATATTTGTTTTGCCTTTTAAGCATAGCTGAATGGGAACTGAAATGAAAACTATTTGTTCGCTTAGATGTTGGCTCTCAATCATTTTCTTCTTACTGAAATATTAACGGAGGAAAATGTTTATTTTGCTGATGTATTTTCTTTATCTGCATGGGGATAGGGACGTTAATGCTAGCCGTAGTATGATCTCCTTCTGATTGGCATTGTTGGTACTAAGCTGATATAATCGAATGGATATTAGAGTAAGCAGTCTGTGTCCAACAATTTCAATTGATGATATTTCAGTGAGCAGGGATACGACCATTTTTTTATATGACGACATTGAAAACACACATTTGAAGTCTAGAATTCGTTTTTATCGGGACTCGACATAAAAAAGGTCCTTTATTCATGCAAGATTGATTAGGTCCCTACGTAATGAAGCCTAAGGATTAGCATATCCAGTATAATGACAGTATTTAATCTAGGTTACCCTTCGTATCCAAGGTTATAGAGATCGTCGGTCGAAAGATTAGGGTCTCGAATGAGATGGCTTAACGTCCGTCCTATGGCTAACATCGGATCCCTTTTGGGGTCGAGGGAAGTTTATAATAATGATGTACTGTCCTCACTATCCTTTGATAGATAGTACTTACTACTTATACTACGGTAATGTCTGTTCTTCTAGAATAAGGGTATATCTATTTCAGGTAAAGATATTTTTGTAACTTTTGATGTTCTAGTCGTGACGTATTATGTATTTGCATTCAGATGCGGGTAACAATTGCTTTTACGTTTAGAAAACTGTCGTCTATCATTTATCAACCAAGTCTTGATTGACCTGACGTGTTTTGTTTTATTACGACTGCTATTACCACTGCTTCATCTTCAGATTTGTCTCGGTTTCGATCAATAAGGCAGTTGTTTTGTCTTTTGCTATTTTCTGAGTAATAAGTCTGTATTATTTAACGAATAACGTATTTTGAAGTTAGAAGTATACGAAATTGTGTTTTAATATTCGCTTAATGACTAACAACCATGAAGGTTTCTGTTAGTAGAATATTTCTCTTTAGCATATTGAATTTTCAACGTTACGCTCGCTCACAGCAATTTAAGCAGCTGCTTCGTCTGAAAAAGTTCTCGTTATTATAATTGCTTCTTCAATACTTTCTTGTTTGTTGTTGTCTTTATATGAAAACCTATTTCTTTTATACGATTCTGCAGTGTTGCGGTTAAGCCTCGGTAGACAGTTATTGTATTTTAGATCCTAAATTTCATGTTAAATTGTGATGCCAGTTTTGGGTTTGAATAATGAATGTTGTATCTTTAAATTGCTGCTGGTTCTCACCTTATGTTTCAGTTATCGAAGTGTGAATAAGCATCGTTCATAATTATTGTGATACATGTGGGTATTGTTTGTATAGGAAGGTAAAATGTGTGCGCAAGCGAAACGAATCGATAGTTACGGTTTTTTTGCTTGTGACCTATGTCCATGTGCAGTCATACAGAAATTCATAATTATGAAGGTTGTTACGGTAGCGTTTTGTTCCATAAATGTTGTATTATTTTATGTGCAGTTTTTTTTTTTTGAACTTGATACAAAAACGGTTCATAATCTCATTAAAATCTCAATTGAAACTTTTTGGAAGTTTCAAGCGATTTTGTAATAATAAACAATTGATTACAACTTTACCGCGTGTTGGTGTAATTGATCTCTTACAATGCAGATCATGCGCGTACTATCTGTTTGAATCGTCACTACACGGGGAATTTCATTGACAAGCGGATTATCAGAAAGTTTGGAACTACGGACTCGGAATTAGTGCTATTTCTATGCTTTAAGCATAGTTCTGAGATATGCCTATTATAATAGTGTTAGGTGGTCTAAAGCGGTGACAGAATGGTGGTCAAGGCAAAACAAAAGAAGCGTCGGTCGTCCAAAAGCAAGATGGTTCGACGATATGGTTAATGTCTCGTGTCGAGTCTGTGTGAGGCTGGCATACGACCGTAGAAATTTGCACGAGAAAATAGAGGCTTATGCTCAGCAGTAGGAAGGCATCAAAAGGCTGTGGATGATAATGATATATAATATTTATTTCCATTGATCTGATTTAAAATTAGAAGGTTATAATCTTGATAACATTACTAGTAGGTACATCAATTTTCTTCTTTTTTAAGTACTGCTTTGCCCCTGTTTCTCTCAGAATAAATCCGTTCATTTCATGACTATGTATACCCTATAATATTCATTACTCTAATGCAGAGTGATCTGCGTGAGACGTGTAAATAATCGTTGGCTGTCGTATCAAAACGCAATTTTCTCGCTTCGGTTCGATACGAAATCAGTTTTCATATAACACACGGAACTACTAACTAAATTGATTGAATATGGTTTTATCAAATTTTGTTTCGTTAGTACACGAAAACTTTAATTAGTTTGAGTTGTAAATTACTATCTGTAGTAGGTAATTGATAGAGAAATAAGCAGCACCTTTGTGCATAATATTTTGTAATGTTGTTTTTAAATTTGTTTTCTTGTCATACTTAATTTTTTAAATATTTTTTTTTTAATTTTGACTTAGGATAGAGACATCTATATAGTGTAGTTTTATCTGTATATTATGCGCAAAACAGATTTAACTATTAAACATTTCACAGTTTGAGGATAATAATATTTTATTTTGTCATCCTCAAGTTGCATTACTATTTACTCTAATCACTTGTTTACCCGAAACTTCTAAAACCATTGCCTTTGATCTATTCAGTGTTAATTTTAGCCATAATGGCGACCTTAATCACATTATCCATTCCATAAACATGTCTGTTTAGCAGCCTATCGAGTTCTTTCGCATGGTTAACCCTGACGAGATAAATCGTATTCATTCAACTAAATGCAAAGTAATACTGATAATAGACCTATGAATATGTAAAACGAAAGAAATGTTCATTTATATCTACAGCTGTGGCCACTTCTTCTAATGTGAAGAGTTTATTGGAACCTTTGAAGTGGTCGTTTGACTTTTGACAGATATCAAGGAACGAAAGTGAAATGCTAATATTAATCCAAATCTTAATACTAGCATAAAACCCTAAGTACGTAAAATAAAGACCTATTTCTTCCATTATCTCTAATTAATTTTGTAGTCCATTCCAAAAGAATACGAGCATTTTTAGAACACCTTGAGATCAAATGATCTAGGTAGTATTCGCTGGTTATTACAATCAATTGAATATATTAAACAAGCAATGAAGGTGATGCTAGTAAGGTTAGGGACCCTGGTTCCCGTTGTCCGAGACCTTGTCGTGGCATTCCATCAGTTACGCACCGGCTTTTGCGAATGTTGTGTGCGATTGTGACATAAATATCAGTGTCCGTGTTTTGGAAAGTAAAATTTGGCTCTGATCTCTCTCCGGTTGTATCGAATTGGTGCCCCATCGAGCTAAAAGTGTAAGGAGACAGTGCAGCTCTCTTTGCGCCCTATCACATGTCCTTCATAGTTTCAGGACGTAATTATTATAATGTAACGAACGAAATTCACTAGACAGTTGATTATTCTGCCTTCACGAGTACACGAATATATGGCGCCATCGTTCATTTGCTGTTTAATTGTTTACGATCAGTCCGAGTCGGTTCGACGGTGCGTGCAAACGTGTTTTTAGTGTTTATCTCTTAATAAAAACATAGGTTTTTGTTCGCGTTGTCGTGACCACATACTTGCGATATCGAACAGGTATTGTTGTCCTTTTAAATGTTGTTTTATTACGTGTGTGATGTGCCCTCAGTGTTTGTGCAAATAATATAAGTATCAGATCATTTATCCGTCTTTTATCAAAGAAACGATGGACGTTTTCTCTTGGCGATTTAAGTAAAAACAGTGTTTTTACGGTCCATATTAGTAACTATTAGTGTTCTATGGAATTTATGTTTGAAGCCAAATTTAGCCTTAAAATGTTTCTTGATGATCAGTCAGGCATCTCAAAATATATCTCGTGAGCAAAGCGGTAGACATGTTATATACCTGACTGACTAATTGAAATAACTCACGATATTTTTAATACAACTATGTTGTTTGTTAGTGTTTTGTATAATTCCGTTATCTATTAACCTGGTCGTGCCATTAACCGCGTTAACAGGAAGTCTGTAGCCTTGATTCAATCTTTTCTTACCGAAATGTGTATCATATACAATTACCATTTTACATTTTTTTTCTCTTAAGTAGTATTCACTTGCATCTAATCTAGTAACACATTTTTGACTATGTGGAAAACCTTTATTCTTCTTGTATTTTATGTTGTTGGTAATTTTCCACTTAATCTTAAGGCTGATTTTTCTTTGTAAAGGAATTTCATGATAATTTGATTTTATATATATTCTTGGATAATAAGATTATATACTTACTGTAGTACTTATTGTCCACGTATGAAGAAGTCGTGATTTACCGATGGAGTGGTCGTGACGCGAACATGTCTCGTACGATTTCTGAATGAAGCGATTGCCTGATAACGAATACGCTTGTCTTTGACGTAAAATAGATTTCTGATTTATGTTTGTCGGTAAGAAACTCCGCTTGATAAGGACAGATTGTGTTTATGTTATCTTTTTTTCTTTAATATATTTATGTGATTTTGATAATTGCCGCGTTGTGGATGGGACTAATCATGTTTGTACTGTATACGAGACCGTATTATGAAAAAACCTTTCCGATCAATTAAAGAGCTGTAGTGTATCTTGTGGATTATCTATTGGATAATGCACAAGAGTTTCCCCGATCAATTGAATTAAGTAATTTGAAATGTTATCATTCAGATTTCCTATTAATCGTAACAACTATGTTTCATCCAAAATTTTGTGTTGTTAGTTTAAGTCGTTACTATTGAAATATACTTTTATGTTTTATGAAAACCTACATTTTATTTCAATATTGTTTAGCTCATATGGCATGTCACTTATATATCCTTTAAGGAGCGGACAGAGGTTTTCATACATCCTGTATGTTGTCTAGTTTATCCAGATTGACATGTAGTCTAAAACGGGTCTGTGGATACAAAGATTAGTTCACGTAACGTCACAATCTCAATGTATTTTTAATACTAGTATAAATTGCTAGTTTGTAACTGCACTGAACAATGCAAGGCCACAAAACTTTCTCATGCCTTCGTTTATACAAGCATCTTTGCGTGTCAGTGATTTCGTGCACATTTTCTTTAATTAATTATTAGTCTGTGAAGTAACAAGAAAACTAATTATCAAATGATATAAAATATATTTATTTTTTAAATAAAAGTATTAAAATAATTACCCTAAAAAAAATGAAATAGCAAATTATTATAATCCTATTAAATATTTTTTTTTATCTACAAAGCATAGATGTTATAATCGTTTACCAACTAGACCGAAACAATTTTTTTGGTTTTCAATTGAAACACCGGTTGAATTCGTAATAAAAAACACTAAACTTATATGATCTTAATTTTCTATTCGTTTGGAAAATCATTTTTCCAATTATACATATTTTAGCAGTGCCAGAAATACTCAGTGTTTTTTTTTGGACTTTGGACTTAATCTTTGATAGGGTCTTGTTTTTAACCTTAAGTCGATGCGGAGTTACTGTATCAATATGTAACAAGGTATATTTGTTTTGTTGCAGCATTCCACGGAGGAGGGTGGCGGGGGCCGCCGCGGGTTGATCGACGTGAGCGCAGGCGCAGGCGACATGTGGATCAGCGCCGTGGAGAGCTCCATACTGGCCTGGGAGGAGGTAACGCATCCATACAACCTCCATTTATATATATTCCCCTTCTTTATGTAAGAGGAAAATCTAAGGAACTGCTCCACATAACATGTAAAATATAATGTAGTTCTGCATCTACTTTGGATTCTTTATATACGTTCTCTCTTAGAGCGGTGGTGAATGATCCCTAGTAGATGCCTCATCACATTATAGATTAATGCTCTCAACGATTCCTCTGCACGTTGGACCTGTGTCCGACGACTAAAAAGGGCTGGGTCTCTTCTCATAAGGTTAACGAGAGAACGTCTCTATGTTTCTTCTTTTATGTCCTTGCTTTTCGCCATCTGTGCATAAAATTCACGGCACTGCTGTTTTTTTGTTTGGGGATCAATTTGTTATCAATGATGATATTTCGAACGAAATTTGATTTACCCCTGATTTTGACATGGACTCTAATATATGGTATTACATGTCATGTGTATGTGGATCATACAAATGTATGTTCGTATAATCTAATAATCCCCAGTAATGAAGTATACACTCGGTTATTAGAACTTGAAAGAGCCAATTGTTTTCTCAATCACTTTCCCGTTTTACCCGATCACTTAAAACCAAATTGGCTGTTTGTTCCATATGTTATCAGGGCAATGTATTTGATTTAACCCTGGATCATTACTAGGGTCCAATTGGGTTTAAAAGATAGTGAAACCAGTTTCTCCGGCTTAAAAAAGAGGTGTGATGTAAATCTGTACTGTCTATACGTAATTTCCAGTCTATTAATAGATAGGACGCAATAAATATCCAGTTGTTTATTCAGCCATGTACAGAACGGTGTTAGGTGACGTGTGAGTTTCACGCACGAGCACATGTGTAGCAATACTTTCGATTTTCTTTGAAACTTGAAGTGGGAAAATGCTCTTCTTTTGGTGTTTAGTCTTAAAGAATTTCGCAGTTGAAATGAACTACAAAAAAAATATAACATTTATTATTTTTACAAAAAAAAAATATGAAAAGTAAAACATTTTGATAATATGTACGAAGTGAGTTTTTTCCTACGTGTGTTGCAATCTGTTCTCGTATATACAGTAGAACAGTCAATTATTTGTATACAAGAAAATGTGTCTCGTACAATTTTTATACTCAGGCACATTTTATAATAGATTGCCCACAAATTATTTCACAGTATGGCGATATTTTGTTGTTTGTGTATCTTGAATAAATAAATGAAAAAATAGATACCTACCTCCAATATCCACTTCACATAACAACATTCGCGCCGAGTCTAAAGATCGATGAAACATCACAACACATCGACGATTCAATTCGATTGTTAGCTCACTTGATTGATTGAAACGCGACAATGTACGGCAAAAGCAATTTTGTATTTCAAATAAATTGAAAATGTTGTGTCGCTTTTCGGATTAAATTTGTATTGCAGGGATAATGTTATGAGCATGTGGTATTCGAGTTGTATTTTTTTGGATTTATCTTCTTTCAATCTTCCTGTATCTATTGATTTCCATAGATTTTGAGCTTTGATAAAGTTTTTAGATATACGATGACATTTTTGTTGGTATTTTTCTCCAATGATAAATTAGTAATTTAAAAAACTATATTTGTACTTAGGTCACTTATTTCACGTTCCTCCTATTTTCGTACTATTGATTAAATACTGCCAATTTATGATCCATAGAATTCCAAAACATGTCCTCTTCAGAAATTGCGATACACCACGAATTACGGTATCTACAAATAAAATGAAGCAAAAATGCGTCTTAATCATTTGTTTGGGTCCATTATTCGCATTTCCTGAGCGTTAACGAGAATCGAGGGGAGCGATAATGTTACAGTATACTCCAATCAAGCGAGGAAGCGATAGGGACCTGTCGTGGCTGTCTGGATAGGTAACAAGAGGTAATTGAAAAAGTGGCTGAAGCCAGAGAAAATAAGACGGGAGGTTGGGTAATGACTGCTTTTTTCTCAAGCTTTATTCGTGTAAAGATTTTCTGTAATGTATTGGTAGTAATGATAGGCTTGTGGTATAATTTTTGGGCTGTTAATCCAAAGGACGTAGGTTCAAGTTACGCGAAGTAATTACCACCTTGCTTAAAACGATGGAGGAAGCATACTTGAGATTTTTGATGGGTGTTTCTAATGTCCGCGTCCGTCGGGCGGTTCAAGTCTGAAATCAGGTTGTCCACCAACCCCGCCGTTGTGATATAATTATTTTTTGTACGTGATTTTAGACACAGATTAGGGACGAAATGAATTTAATATTTTCATACCTACGCATCTGTCCTAACATTATCTAAGGTTTAGATAGCTCTGTTACTAAATTTTTGCGATTCTCATGTAGATGAATCACCTATCAGTATGAACTTGCACAAATTATTAGAGTTTGGATCATAACACCTTTTATTTTCTAGCAAACAGAAACTTCGTATTGTTGCAGTTATACATACTAGCGATTAAATCATAAAAGAGTTCCGTCATCATTTAGAATAACGAGCACATCAATATTTAGGTCACTGAAATGTATTACTTGAACTGACGGTATTATTTTAGTTTGAAAATTTGACTAGAAGTTCCATTCAATATTTTCATCTTTACTATTTTTCTTTATAGACCTTTTCGATCTACGACATAACATTTTTAGAATCCCTGATTTCAACATCAAAACGTGCTTCTAATACTACTTCATGATAAATACCATCCATTGGTCTAAAGATCCCTGTGCTATACGAATGATGTCCATAGCGTCCCTACCTAGTATTCCATTTTCCATTAACAATGCACTCCGATGCCTCTCACCGCTCACGTCTACCCCTTTGATATCTATACTACCGAAGCTATCAATGTCAAGAGATCTCCAGCCCCATTTGCATACTGACCCAGTTTCTATAGCAATTAGTTTATATGATCCGTTGTGTTAAACTCCCGTGCTCTAATGGGCTGCTATTCAATTATGTTCATCATTAACTTTTATGCGATGAACTGTTTCTCTTGATGGTGTGCTATCTTTAAGGTTCGCTTATTCAGGAAGGTTTTATTATCTGTTATTAGATATGGATTTCTAAGTTGGCTCTTTTTGTAGTAGTTTTTTCTATCCTGTGTGAGATCCCACTGCGTGGCAAAGGCCTGTTTTCTTTCAGATTTTTCTATAGTAAAAAGTTTTGATTAGAGTTAGAGAGATTAGAGATTAGAGTTAATATAAAATGATAATTCGTGGATTAAAGCATGGCGGGTGAAATGGTTGAAATGCAAAGGAAAGAAAATAAGAACGACGACTGTTCAAATTTTTTAATGAGGTGATTTGTTATGTGGTATAAATATTCTATCTGTGGTAGAAACTGTTTATAGTTTTGTGGTAATTTTACTACAACCTGAATCTGATCTATATACCATATCATATTTTGCGGTTAGTTGTCTAGATAAGGCGAACGGTATAATAGGCTTTTCTTTATTGGCGGTTCCTAAATAATAAAAACAATTTATTTATGCCTATAGCCTATTATATTATTTTAGAAGTTCTAAATTACTTTTAATCTATATCTATACTAATATATAGAGCTGAAGAGTTTGTTTGTTTGAACGCGCTAATCTCAGGAACTACTGGTTCAAATTGAAAAAATATTTTAGTGTTGTATAGACCATTCACCGAGGAAGGTTTTAGGCTGTATAACATCACGCTGCGACTAATAGGACCGAAGATACAATGGAAAATGTGGACAAAAAACGTAAATTATTCAGCTTCGAGGGCTTCCGTTCAAAAATGTCTATATCTTCTAACCTCGCGCACGAAGTCGCGGGCAACAGCTAGTTATAATCTGAGAGAATCGATCCATTAACAGTCCATCAACATATATACCTGTTAGAAATATTTTGGTCAATATTTATATAGTTTTATACCGCTAAAATTAACATACATGCTTGCGGGATCCACGTGTTTTTTCTGACCATGACCGGTTATTGAATCCATGTTGTTAATTATATACTATAGTATAATATTATGATTTAAATATGTCGAA
Organism: Trichoplusia ni; assembly: GCF_003590095.1. Taxonomy (NCBI): domain Eukaryota; kingdom Metazoa; phylum Arthropoda; class Insecta; order Lepidoptera; family Noctuidae; genus Trichoplusia; species Trichoplusia ni. Next base: position 11,011,101 of record NC_039487.1, read on the forward strand.
TAATATGTAAATATTTTAGTTGATATACATACATATACCTATGCAAAAGGCTTAAAATACTATATTGAGATTGTTAGGTGTTATATCTTAAAAAAATATGTTTGTATTAAGATTACTTAGATATTAAGATTACTGTTAAAAGCGTAGTCATTTTCCTAATTTTAATAAGTTTTCGCATGGTAGATTCGTGTATTTAAAGATAATTACACATTGTTATCGGAGAACTGTAATTATTAACCAGCCATCGCATACATATACATAGCTAAGCATTTTTGCATAAAAAGTGTAAAATAAGAAAGAAAGAAAGAAAAAGTGTTTTATTGCGAACATTGTACGCATACATAACACAACAGACTAAAATAACATGAAAAAGATTGTTATTTTCACTATAGTTTGTTTCCAATAGCAAACAATATTATATAACCCATCAAAAGTGTTAGTTTAGGATATTATTGTGCTTAAAACTTCCGTTTACATTAACAACTAACGCTACGTAAATCAGGTTTTCGTTATAACAACTGCGTAAACAATTTTAATTAAGCAAGCTCTTCAGGTTTTCAAATAGTAAATATAAAAACAGATTTTCCTTAATTGCGGATTGTTTTCGAAATACTCACATAATAAAGCACAGCAAATGATAATTATCATTCTTGTGTTTCTTATCATAATACCTCTTGTAGTTTTTCATCCATTCGTTTTATTTGGCGTCATTAAGCCAGGTGTCTGAACGAAAACCCTGTGTTGCCTTGTGTACCAAACGTTCTTGACATAACAATTGATCCATCTTATTCGTTGTCATTACTTCTTTCGAGTATTCAAGGTGTAGCAAATAATTATTATCACCACCCGTTATGAGGTTTACCCCTTTTTATGGATGGGAAATATCAAATGAGTCGTCTCGATTTGGTTTGAGCGGATAAGAGTGTCAGCGTACTGACTAAAACCCTCTAATGTTCCTTTCTTGTTGTTTGTGTACCATCGCCGCGGTAACCCCTTCCAATAATCCCCCATCGGCCTTAATGGTCCCCACTATAATGCACTTAATGGTAAACCCTTAAGAATTAAATGAGTATACGATGCACTTAAATTTTTTAGTCCGTGGCTTATTTATAGCTATTTAAGACTTAACGAAATTTAAATTCAATTCTATAAATCATAACACTAGTCCGAGTTGTATATGTATAATCACTCATTGTTCTAAACTCTTGTCTGGGAGATCTTTAGATATATAAATAAATATATAAATGCGGACAACATCACATACATTGTACGGAACCCAATGTAAGTTGCTAAAAAAAAAATGCTAAAAGCACTTGTGTTATAGAATTCAGATACAACGAAGGTACCACACAGATAACATGAAAACAGCTTTATAAATATAATACCTACTCTAATTCGACTTTGACTCTAGTTGTAAGACAATGCATAATCTGACTTGAACCAAAATTCAGAAAAAAAACTTCAAAATTAGCAAGCAAAAATAAAATAATTGCAGGTTATTTTGTCAGAAAAAGCGATATCATGATTTCCAATGATATCTACGAATACTAACTATCTCAAGTCACTTAATTCTCACGTATAACAAACTAGATTACTCGTGGATTACATCTGAGACTAAGCAAAGTAAGTAATGCTGTATAAATAATAGAAGATAAAATCTGACACACATTTAAGACAGGAGATAACGAAGATCAAATACGTGACACAGATTGTTTTTACTTATCTTGTATTACATGGTATTTGATGGTATATAAAGTATTTGGGAGCTGGCATTGAAGCAATTTCAGACATTTCCAAGATTAAAATCTTACAGACCTTACATAAGAAACCCATGTAAGAGCGTAGGTATATCTAGAATGGATTACGTAGTTAGAAACCTTTGATAGTACCAACGATTCGGATGGGACCCTATTATCTAGTCAGATTTTTTCTATTCTATTCTTCGGTTCAGTCACATAAGATTAAGTACAAAAGCCATTGCCTATTCATCCAGTTAGAACGCCCATCTACATGAAACGAAATACGAAAACGAATATGTCTAATACAAAGGCACATTATAGACTCAGGACAAGTATACATGAATCACACAAATGCTTGTCCTACGGGATTGAGCCCGCGACACGTGGTGCTCAGTGGATGATGTGATCACCTGAACCACTTTGGCTACCTGAGCACAAAGTCTACTGTTACATCTTCTTATATATAAAAATGAATTGCTCTTCGTAAGTCTAGCTAAAGCTCCGGAACGGCTCAACTGAAATGGCTTATTTTAGTCTTCAAATATTTGTAGCAGTCCAGGGAAGGCTTAAACGGTGAGAAAAATAAAATTAAAACATTTACCACGGATGCTGTGAAACCGCGGGAAACAACTAATAGAAAATATTTTTCATAATAGATGAGATAAACTTTTCCAGCTGATGAGTTATCAATGATCAAAGAGTAATTATTCGATATTAATGTTTCACTCACGCTTTCGCGGTTAGTGAAGCTGTTCACATCGCGTGATGCCGCCGCGGTGTGTTGGCACCGATCGCCTGTGAAATAGGGCAATTGCTACGAAACATTTACTTTTGCTAGTGACAGTTATAGATATATACGTTTGATCCTTCTAATTATAATTAATTTCGAAATACTGTTTGTAAATGTTTCGAAAGACTGTTTGAAGCTCCATGGATAATAGTGTGGTTGAGGTCACCATGCCCAAAGTACGCGCGACGTGTAGCGAGTTCGATTCGCGGACCTAACCTAACGGGCTTTTGTGTGATCTAGAATGCTTGTCCTGAGCCTGGACGTCTTTGAGCATGTGACTTGAATATTGTTTAAACTCTCGTAATCCAAGGATTCCATTCCGCAGAGTGAGGGTTTTAAAAAATTGCGATTTGGGACGTTAGATACTTAATGTTTATTGTTTAAAATAGTAAAAAGGCAGGACATAGTAGAAAAATTAGATTTGATTTATTAAGCAGCTCCTTTGTACATCAAGGGTGCTCCTGATTTTTATCAAAATAAACTACAAAAATGCTAAATAGCTACATTTCTCTAAAAAAACATACATTTGTAGTGGAAAGTGTATACTATGCGATAATACAAGGCTCTTGAAACGGCAGCATATTAACAAGCCTCTATTCAGAACTCATCTGTGTCTCTAATTCAGCCAATGAATACACTCATCTCAGTTTAATTACTCAATTACTGGGCAGTGGGCAGGCTATCTCCAAGTAATCTAATTGGTGTTCAGACACGCAACCCGGGCTAAATCTGTTGCGATTGGATTCAATAGGCCATCAAGATTTAATCAGCCAACTGACAAATCCGTACCATTCGATTGGGTTCAATTTGATTTTAATTTTATTTGGTGTTGTGCCATATTCGATATTGGCTTTTGTTTTATAGGTTATCATCTGGATTCTTGAGCGTTTCCGTTGTTCCATAGTTTAAAAAAACTAAGTTCACCTTTACTTGTCTTGAAGAGCAATGTTCCTGAAGTGAATGTTCTGTTCCTGAATGTTTCCATCTTTATTTGTCCCAGGTGGCTGAACGTCTGAACGTGGACGTTCGCCGCGGCCTCTCATGGCGCGAGGCCAACGATCGGATGAACTTCGTCGGCCCCAACGAGTTCCAGGTCAAGGAACAGGAGCCGCTGTGGAAGAAGTACATCGAGCAGTTCCAGAACCCACTTATACTGCTGCTGCTTGGTAAGTTCAGCTTGATAAAGTAGGGTATATGAAGGCGTAACGCGAACCCGTCGCAGCGTCGGCTCATGATTAAGGACTGCGGTTGGGTCAAAAACTAGTCCTCCTCCCAAATGCGCTTGAGTAAACCGTTGCATTATTTTTTGATGAAAAATGACTATAAAAAGCTTAGTTAGTTCTGTTTCCTAAAATAATACTAGTAGATACGACGACTCACGATTAAAAGACGATTAATCATTAACTCTCGAGTTCACTTTTTATTCCATTACTTTTTTTGTCATTTTCCTATCGAACACCTTTTCGTTTAGATTGCTTTTTACATTAAACATGACTGTAATCACCGAATTGTGTTGCTTGTTCGTGTTTCTTGCCATGCCCATTTCTCCAAACACGATTCAACGGAAATAGATTCGACGAATTGGTTTCTATTTTAGACATACGTTCATGGTGTTTGGTATCCACTTCTGTGTATGTATGTTTAAGCACTTCTTGATTTATTTATTCAAGTTTATATTCAGAAATTCTTTTCTCCAAGCCTTGTTTAGGAGCATTAAATCCTCAAAAATTGGCTGAAAAAATATGTAATTAGCGAACGAAAAAGGGAACGCTTGGTTCCTTTTTCTAGAGAAGTAAAATTAATTCCGGGATAATGGGTTCTCGTCTCGAGTTCACGCCTAATTAGCGAGACCAATTCGATGAGATTCTTCAAATGTTTATGAGCGTATACGGGTCTACTGACGGCCGTGTGTTTCGTATGCTCGACTTGCTTTGAATACCACGCCTTATTGAGAGGAACCTTCAAGGAATCGTCGGGGTCCTGACTTTTGCGCTATAGGCCAAATATTATATTGTATGTTGAAATATGTTTTGTTTACAGTTTATTTTAGTTGTTGGTTAAGTTTATTTGGCAAATAACAGAAAAGTAATGTTGTTTGCTGTGGAAACTGACAGATTTGTGGTATCTAATACTATGGGGTGAGCGATTAAATAACTATATAAGGTAGTAAGTATATCTATAAGTCTTTCCATCGACATCGTAGATGTAAATTTTATCCTTTAAGATGTCCAACCGAATAAAATTGTTTTTCCAAAAATAACTCGTAAATTAGCACTGCAAAGAATCGTAAGTACTCAAACACACGCCGTCAACTCATAACCATATCTGTATTTTCCTTTCTAGCATGTGTAATTTAATGTACACTTTCAAATTAGTTACACACTTACAGGGCAGCGTTACGTTTTTGTTTGTGCATTTCTACAGCAATCATATAACCGGTCGCCATCTCTTCAAGTAACATAATAACAGCTGTGAAAGAGAGATGTCGCTCTATACCATGTAGTGCGCTGTCTCGCTCCCACAAGGAGGTAGTACCTATTACGTCCTTACGGCTCGGCACTCGTAAGCTCTCGTAATCGGTTTCTAATTACAAATGAAAATTGCTTCGGCATCGCTGCTGAGCTTAGGAAATTTCAATGTCATTTTACATAGATATAAAATGAGAATTCAATTTGAAAGCTGTATTTTACTGAGTGCGGAATACGTTTGTATTTATCTATCGTCATTTTGTGAGGCGTATGAATATTTGTTAAAATTCCTATTTCTATGAGTTGCTTTTAGATATATGGGTTAGTATTATAGGTAGTTGTTGACTGTATGAACTGTACTTTTTTAGAACAATGCGGTATCATTGATTTATGAATAGTGTAAATTTGTATGTCGTGACGAATCGACTAAATACCTCAAATCTACATTCACATCAGACACTTTAAAACGTGTACCTATGTGCTAGAGTTCGAAATGTATTTAAATATTTTTAATACCCCATGCATGTTTCATTCAACTTTCTCCTTATAAAAAGTCACCACATATTTTGGCAATCACACTTTCCATTTAAATAACAGTGCGAATATAAGGAACGCATTTTTCATTTTATGCGATACATGATTAGACAGAGGTCAATAGGCAGACGTTCTAGATGAATAAATCGCTCCGCTGCTGTGAAATAAACAAAAAAAGCATAATTTGTGGGTTGATTAAGGAAAGTGTATTATAATATCCGCGTGCAAAAATACTTCATTATATTTTCCTTATTGATATGTTTGTGCGTATGTTTGTATTTTAAATTCCCTAGAATTTAAAAAAATATCGAGGAATCCTTTTTGTTTTTTGCCGTTTGTAAGGTAGTACATTTGGCCAATATGTATGTATATGAAGATATTAACTTCTCTGCAATATCAAAATAAGATTTATATAACAGTGAAGCAGACCAAAGTTCAGGGCCCTATTAAAGTATCTACATAGCCAAGTTAAGACAAAAGACTTCGTTAGTGAATATAATGGCTGCGATCAATGAAAGACGACCTCGGCCACTGAAGCCTTTAGGGCTAGTGCAGACCAAGAGGAGCACTCAGCTAACGGAGTACTAAAATGAACTATATAACTATGAGATATAAGGTATAAAGTGCATTAATGTTAACATGGTAGCTTTGCCGTGGTCGTGAGCAGAAGGCGAGTTAAACGCAGGCATAAGATGTGATTCCGTAACATCCGGGAGAAGACAGGGATCGCAAAAGATGTGATTCCGTAACATCCGGGAGAAGACAGGGATCGCAAGATACAAATTGTTGCGCCTTGCAAAGGATTGAGATAGATTACATTCTGGTAGCCGTCCTTCATTAAAAAGAAGAAAAAAGTTCGACAAAAATTTTAAACGCATTTTGAGTTATATTTAAACTTTATGCTTTTGCTCTCGGCTTCGCCCGCCTGGAGATTGGTTGTAGCTGAAAAAGCATCACCTTCTTTAACACAGACGAATAAAATTTGTTAATCCAGTGAGTCAGCTACCGCCATACCAAATTTCATCGAAAAAAGTCAAGCGGTTTGAGTGCAAGGTAACAAACATGCACAAACATTTAGAATATAAGTGTGAGGCATGCACGCTATATAGTTAGATGGTTTTCAGGTGATTTTTCCGCTGAATTAGGCTTAGTATGACCAGACCTTATGATCCGATAGTTTAAAGTTTAGTAAGTTACTAGCTTTGTTTTAGTATGGCACAGAAATTGACACGCAAATGTTAGTCTTATCACTAGTATTATAATAACTGAAATTGTTTTAACTCAGTATTTTCAAATTATTGACGTAAATATACTAAACACCAAACAATATTTTATGTAACGTCTTGATCTGTTATACTCTTTAGACAAGAAGGCACCGGCATCCTCTGCAAATTGCAAAATTACACCATCATGTGCACAATGCTCTTATTCGTGTTTGGAATCGCGATAACATAATAATTATACGAATTAAACCGTCACTTACTATCCCGTTGTCTTTGTTACATTCCGTAAAATTGCTGGCGTAAAAACCAGTGGATAGAAATGTAATTCTCGCCTTTCTTGTCTAAGATCAAAAGAACTACTAGGGTGCGTAGCTCACAAGAGCTAGATTTGAGGCAGCTTCAAGGCATAGGCGTATAAGCGGCGTGCCGTTTCTTTGTTTTACGCGGGGATCGATTCCTCGACTCGTCGTGCACCGTAACTTTGGCTTGGTGACCTGAACCACTCGTCTATCACCCTTGCTTCCCTCTGTCGACCTTTCACTTGCATTATGTCCTCAAACTTCGACCCACAACATCCGATCACCAGTTATCATAATACATAACATGTCCACAATGCATCTTTGAATGTACAAGAGAAATATTTTCACGAACGCGATAAACATTGATTGAAGAGTACCAAACATTTGCAGTTATTTACAAATCTGATCTTTTCCGTGTCACGACATGCCGTGCAGACACTGTACCGCAGCGGAAATAGGTGGTCAATGTGGTTAAATTTAGGGGTGGTTTGTGAAGCCATGGAAAAGACAACTTAAAACAAGTTGTCGGCCAAAAGCGAGTCCACTCTCTATAGATTCCGACCAAAAAGGTTCAAAGAAAACCAAGATTGGTCACCCATTTTATTACCGCTCCTTAACTATCTTCAGGGTAAGTACTGTTGTTAAAGTAGCAGAAATACATGATCTGTCTAAATTTCAGATATCTAGGTACAACGTTTAAGAGATAACTATAGCCTGCTGACGGACGGAAGGACAGACAGTGGGCCGCCAGTACCAGGAATTCGTTTTCCCGTTTCATCCAACTATTATTCGTTATGAATTTCTTATTATGGCACCCTAGTGCCATAATAAGAAATTGACCATTTTTAAAGAAAATCGTAGTCAACTCCTAAGTTGACTACGATTTTCTTTAAAAATTAAAATCGTGCTTAATATAAAATATGGCAACGAATGTCCAGAGCACTTGTACCTACAATGAACATATCATATACGTAATAAATGTAATAATGCACCCGACTTCATTGTGTTTCCTTGGTCAATGAAAATGGCGGAAACTGTTGTGTCATAACTCTATTCATAAACAGCCACAGTGAATTCTATAGACGTTGATAGATATTCCATATGCTTTGATCTGGATGGACAACTTGGATAGGTATCGTTTCGATCGATTTGCACTTGACTGGTTTTTCATTTAATCTCACTTTCACTCAGTCCATTTATTCTTTTAAATGAGCTGAATAAGTTGTCTCAATGTTTATTAAAAGTCTGCGTTCTTCAAACTTAATGGTATAAAATTGCAAAGGACCTTCAATATATTCCAAGAGTGTAATAACTTCCAATGTGCTTCTAAAAGTGCCATATTATATTACCAAATAAAACAACCACATTTACGTTGATACCACGTTTCGCGAACAACGTTAAAACGTTTTTGTTTTACGGGAAAACCCTTTGAACGCCCTTCGCTTTAGCTCGTTCGAAAGGTTGTCGGCTTTTCCCGATTAAATACACAACTTATCTTTATAAAAACTGGCTTATAAGTAAGTGGAATAAGGTATGTCTAGAGTTTTTTAGGCATCTAGTACTCATTTAGTTTTCGTCACTATCTTTTTTTTAATAATGTTTTGCTTTCCTTATTCGATAGTTTTCGGTGTTATCGATTAGTGACGAAATTAGACCCCCTCTTAATAACTTGAATAAATGTTTCTTTCAGGCCCGATTTTTCAATCGTCAGATAACTATTATCTGAAGAATAAATGTTGCCGTTTGACATATTTAAAAGCTGTCAAAACGTCAAACATATTCGTCGAATAAAAGTTATCTGGCCATTGAAAAATCGGCCCTTAATAACTTAAATATAGAAAAGGTTTTTACTTTTCATATCCAGCCAATAAACCCTTTACTTATTCTTTTTTCCAGGTTGGTAAATCAAAAATATTTCTAATATATTTATTTATTGTATGCCATATAAAACTTCTTATTGCGAAGTTATTTACAAACATCTTTAATTACATGTATACACTTTAAATCCTTACTGAATTACAAACTGAGACGTGGTCACGACTTTCTTTTATCATTATTCGTGTATAATAACAAATGTGTTGTGCTTTCTACATTATAAACTATTGATACAAATATAGATAATATGCATAAAGGCTCATTCAGACGAAGCGAAAATACCGTTCAAGTTGCAATACATTTCCGGCCATGACGTATCACTTTAAGATGTCATAGTTGCACGACTCAGCAATGTATTGCCACCCGCTTGTCGATCCTCGCACCGTCTAAATAAGCCTTTATTATTGTATATTGATAACATTGCCATGACAACATCCTTATCTATTGAAAGATTAAGTGAACCGAATCACGACCGAAGACCATTTTAATATTATGTTAATTTCGTGCTACTAATAAATAATGAATAACATTATCTTTGAAAAAGTTTATTGCCGAAAGTATTTAATATGTTTAAACATGATAAGAAATAATGATATTATTTTATGGCGTTTTGTAAATTGTATGTACGTGTGAAGAGCACGTTTTAATGATTCTCTTGTTGTGAAAGTAATATTTTGTTTGCAATTCAAATCGATTCCTGTTTGTTGGTTCTGATAGTGTTTTTCTGTATTTCCTTATTACACATATCATCAATAGCGATTAGGTACTTGAGAATTAAACCAGCGCAGACTATACACTTTCGGTCTATGTTATGCCGTTAGCGTGAGTTGAGATTTAGACGCGGAATTATTTCAGAGCAATCATCGTCAGAACTATTTTGCATAAATATATTATTACGTATTGTAAAAATATTATATTCCAAGACATTTTTACTACAGTAAAATAGTCTCTCCTTTCATGATTCTCCTGATTTTGTTAAGCTCATCTTAAGCTCCCCCGAAATATGAACGTTTCAAAGTACTATCGATCAAAACATTAAACATTTATGAGCGTCTACAGTTTAGCCCAGCCTTTTAGCCAGACTCGAAATTTATTCAGAGCACCTGCGTCTTGACTTACTTTGATATTGTGCCTGGGAATTGAGAACCGGTACACTTGATGTTTTAGGGTTATCAACTTTGAGTTATTTATTACGTTTTCAGATTACGTGATTTAAAGGGATGATAGTATGTGTCTGTTCTTTTTAGGTATTTTGACTGATTATAGTTTAGTTTACATTTTTGATTTTCAAATATGTTCTTGTTGACGGCTATTGGTAGCACCATTCAGAAAAGTACTCTAAAAAAAAAAACGAACTCGAAACTAATATCCGTAACATTTTATATGATACAGATACATTATTAGTTTCCCATCGACCTGTTTACTTGACTGTCAATTTACCTTCACGCAGTTAAACATGTCCGCCCATTAATAAACCATAATTAACTAATGCCAACCCTATAACCGTCGGCGACATCAAACGTTAATGTTTATTAACACAGTTACTATGTGTAGCGATGACCTTGCACTGGCGTTGTGTCAGGTTTATTGCCACTTAAGACGCCCTTGTTTACCACCCTTATTGGAAATGGTGATGGACAGATGTATCTTGTAAGGTATTTAATAACAGTCTGTCCTTAGGTACCCATAATGGAGTATTTGGCTTAATCGTGTAATATAAATCTGCTTGGTCCGTCAGACAGATTTCCAAAAAAAAAAAAAATATTTTTAATTTTATCGCGTTCCACTAATATAATAAATGTGAAAATATGTGAGGGAGTAGGTATGCCTGTTCAAATGGTTACGTCTGAAGTAGCTGATACCCTGAAAAGGCAACTTTTATCCGACTTAAATGTTAAATGAAGAAAATTATTTCACAACTATAACGGAAGTCCAAACAGGCAAAGCCGTTGGCAAAATCTAGTTTGTCAGTTAGCTTGAATTTTGTTTTTTGTTTATAATAACTAAACAAAAATGTACCAAAGGAGATCTAATATTGAAAATGTGAAAATGCACACAGTCCGCCCTGATAACTGAAATTCGAAAAACCGAGCAAGTAAGTAAAGACAATGTTTTAAATATTCAACGTATACACGCGTATATAAAAATTATACGCGAGAACGCCTCTAGGGAAATGAATAAGTAGGTATTTTATATATTGTGATGTTCGCTTGCTTTTTGTTTATCTGAGGGCACGGCAGTGCCCCTGCCAAGTCTCGAGCAAAACGGGCACGGCCGTACCATCTTTTCTCGAAGCGATTCGCGGCTGTTTCGCCCCCCCTGTATCTTCGACGTGGACAAAGCTAGGAGTTTAGCTTTTCGGGGAATAATAGTAGGCATTAGAACAAGCTTAAGTTCGAAATTACATGCCAATTGAATTAATGGTTTAGGAGTTACGGTCGATCAAAGTTACACCATTTTGTCACTCACTGACTCACTGACTCACTGACAGATCATCAAAAATCTAAGGTACTTCTAGCAGACTTAGAAACTTCAAATTTTGCACCAAGATAGGTCCTTAGCCACATATAAAGGAAAAATTATAAAAACATTAAAAAATAATATGCCATAGAAAACAATTTTATATTTGCGGTTTGGCAAGAACATTATGTATGGATTTTGACTGCATTGTTAACTTTGTTCGTTGTTTAAGTACCTATTCAATTGGATGAATACATACATAGAATAGAAAAGAATAATATAAATGTAATACACAGACTATCATTAATACAAATTAATACATAAAATTCATAATTCATTAAATTAATAAAGCTAAAACTCCATTGTATTGCGATAAATATTGTATGCGCGCTCGATAGATGGCGTTGTACGTGTCTGAATCGCGCTATGGTTTCGTTACAAAGCGCAGTCTAAGTAGTACTTCAGAATAATTCGATAATTTTCATTTGATAGCGCCACCTGTCTATGAAAAACCATTTCGAAACTAAAAAATATTGTAGTGATAATTGATATTCGGAGAACTTTACGTGTTATTTAGTTTAGTTTAGCTATAGTTTGTAAGTTAGTAGATATATATATGCATATATATATAAATTTAAGCTTGTTTACATTAGAAGTAACGAAGTCTCAGAGAAGAAACAAAAGAGATAGAGATAGAGAATGGGTTCTAAGCAAAGCAGTAGTTGAAGTCCTAGAAATTATGACACCTAAAAAAAAAGAAAGAAATACACTTACAAAAAATAAATGAGATCCCACCAAAAACATTAAATGTAAAAAAATGCCAAGTCTCTAGATGCAGTCTTTCCATCGTAAAAAGTTTTGAGATCTCATAGAAGCCAAGTCCTATTCAAAATATTTTGTAGTTATAAATCAACATTTAGTAATTGTATCAATAGTTTTCTTTATATTATAATTATAGTGACTTGGCATATAATATTTCATATTAACATTTTAACTAAAATACCGTTTGTAAATAAAGCCGTTAAACCGTTATTTCGTTATTTCGGTAAACCAATTTTGCAAAAGAAATAACGAAACAGACATTTTTTTGAATCTACTAACCGTTGCTTAACTTCGATTTGATTTTAATTCTTTGTTGTTATACTTGAATCATAAATATACCATCGGTGACAATTTCAACTGTCGATCTTAAATAGCGATCTTGAAATGCAGACTGGTGATAGACCGTCTGCGTTTCGCTTTTAATCTTTGACTTAAAAAAGAAAACTAAAAAGTATTAGGACATCTTTCTAAGGCTAAGTAATGATGAAAATAAAAATATTACAGCTTCTAATGAACCAGTCAACCATCTAAAAAGGAAGCTTTGCCCGTCGTATGAAAGGCAACGTTTAATTAAACGTTTGTGCGAAAGCTCTTTGCGAAAAATCCTGAGCGCTTAGTCACTGCACCGGTCGGATGCCACTTACTCAAAAATGCGACTTGACTTTGTCGTTTCTACCTACGCTCCAAATCTCTTTTTAACTGTGCAGTAAATATCGTATCCTATACATTTGACATAGTCATCATTCAACTTGTGCTGTAATGTAAATTGTACAGCCATTAGCAATAACGGTTGGAGTAGAAATTGATTAGACAAATTATATTTGCACTTTTAAGTCATTTGTCAATGTTTTTTAACCTACATAAATAAATGCAGCTCCGTTTTTTGTTTATCAATCCGTGCTTTTTTATATCTGAACGAACGAGGTTCAATGTCCTTTTAAAAGTGGACTTTGCACAAAAACACGGGTCACAAAACAGCTTACGAACGTAAACAAAATTATGTTTTTACCAATGTTTAAACACAGGTTACACGCCATGCATGTCAAGTTAGACGAAAAATTTATTTAGTACTTCGCTAACCGTTCATTTTGCCGAGAGTTTGCCCATCTGACTAATTTTGCTTTCTATTCGAACTAAGTATGTTGTGTAAGTGTAAGTGCTTGCTCTTCCTCAGTAAGAGGCATGTCCAATCTATATTTATACTTCTATACTATATAAAGCTGAAGAGTTTGTTTGTTTGAACGCGCTAATCTCATGAACTACTGCTTCGAATTGAAAATTTCTTTTTGTGTTCAATAGACCATTTATCAAGGAAGGCTATATAACATCATGCTGCAACTAATAAGAGCGAAGATACAATGGAAGATGTGGAAAAAACGGATAAAATTCTAACCACGTGGACGAAGTCGCGGGCAACAGCTAGTAACTTATATTCTTCTTCATCACACAATCAAATTCTCTCAGGTATTAAGGACATCTCAGGGTAGCCAGTAAAGAAAATTCGACTCTGTTTAGCTTCAAAATCGATCTATAAAGTGTCCATTCTATTTGCAGAAAACTATTATATTTCTTTTAATACCATTAAATAACTCTTGCGTCTTTACACTCTTTACTTTCCCCTTCCGACAATCCATAAATATTTAACGCCCAACATTTTTTTTGTCATAAAGCGGTTAACTCGAACACGTTCTCAGCTGACTGTATGCTTATATCTGCGCGTGTGTGTGTATGTATGTCTATTTATTTTGCGGTACCTCAGGTCATTGTCACGGACAGCATGCACTTGATCCGACAGAACCTGTTATTGCTTAGTTTTTTACACTAGTCACGCTCTGTGGTATAGGTGATGGGAAAATGTGATCAGGTTTAGAGGTTACGCTTGAATTGGCACGTTTAATATAAAGGGTTAAGCAGGTCCTGTGAGGTATGACAGATATTAATCTTATTAGATAAGGGTCTTGTTATGCCTTTGTATCCTTGTCGGCTTTGTACATGGATGAGTATGCGCGAGGTGCAGTGTAGATCTCAACGCAGGCATGTTCAAATCGGATACCGCACAATGTGTGTTAGGTACCTACATTAAGAATACGCTATCTAAGGGTAAAGGAAAAAAAATGAGGGCAAATCTGGATTCCGAATATTGGTAAGTAATCATGGTTCCAAACCTTTCTTATATGGGAAGAGGTACGTGCCCAACAGTGGGACAACAATATCCTAGTATTACTAAATCCTTGAGATATACTCCTTAAAGCCTAAACAAAACATCGGTTCTAGACATCCATGCTACATATTACGGACAATATATATGACTTATTGATTCTACATTTGAACATAATCCACACATGTATACCGTAACTTATTGTGGTAGTTTAATGTTACTGCAGACATTTATCATTTTGAATATACTGTACAATTTGTCCTTCAAACTATAAAAGAATATTAAATTATGATTGATGTGTTGTACCCTGTACCAAGTTCTGATTATCGATTTTAAAACTGACTATAATGAAGATGTGTTTTTCCTTGTATTTCAAAACTTTTACACGATGTTTCTTATCTTCTTTTTGAAATAACATCGACAAGATAAGCTCTCAATATAATGGGTATGGCATTGCATTGCAGCATTCGAGAATATAAACTACGAAAAATATTAATTTTCTAATCTTGTGAAAGCTAATTGATTTATTTCGTACAAATTAAATTGTAATTGCTAAAAGCAACACACAAAATGTTGGATAAAACCATAATTAGCCGATTAGTAAAAGGCATAAGAAAATCTGATAAAGAAGTAACGCGGTATAATCACAATTTTTGTACAATATACCCAGCCGATATACCTACGTCCACTAGCTGGGCACATGCTCATATAAGGAAGATTTTAAGCGTTGATCGCTACGCTCGCTAACAGCGGCTTGGATTCCATATTTCAATATTCTGTATCCAGATTTACCCAAGAATTAAAAAAGTACATTGAAGAAGACATGGGACAAACATTCACAATTTTTTGCACATTCTTTAATAAATGAGCGAAAGAAAGTCGTCTTAACGTTTTCTGTTTAATGTTCTCACAATCTCATCACAGCAATTATTTACAAACATAAACGTGATGTTAAATAAAGTAAAAGCGCGGCTATGTATCAGAACTCACGCAGTCATTGTTTGAATGTATTTAAATAATATACCGTGGAAGTCTTATTATCATTGCATCTATAAACTGCGGCACGTCTCGAACCGAAATTAATAACTCCATGGCGATAACAAAGAATGTTATAATATTACGTTACGAGAGTACATGCCACTACCAAATGCTCTAGAATCATTGACACTTGAGGTCGTTCCAAGAACTATAATCAGAGACATACCTGAAAGCGATGAAAATTCAACATCTTTGAGCACTACTTTAAAAGGTGGTGTTTTAAAGCAAGAAGGTTGCTTTTGTGGAATCGGAACAGTGAACAGCGGCGAGGATACGGCATAGAGCAGTGTTTCTCTTCCACAAATGCAATAGGATTACTTTAATAATGGTTGTTGGTCATCAGGCAACACCAATCCCAGTGAATTGTTGTGAGGATGCATGCTTAAATGAAAGAGATGAGATGGAACACTCACCGATGGTCACTGATGGTCTGAAACATCTGACGCCGGCTGCATCAGCTCATGATTAAGGACTCCTGTTTGACCTGAAACTAGTCGAAGGACCCCGACATATATGCGTGATTAAACCGTCCCATCTTCAAATACCACTGGAGATGGCACCCCAAGAAGATGAATAAGCATGTATTATCGTTTCAGATGTTTTTGGAATGGGTTTAATTAACAGTTTTGCCGATACCTTGCATCACGTAATCTAATACCTGCGAATCACGACAAACCAATGAACAAGATATTTAAACAGCATACATTTGTCCCTTTATTGATTTTGCTTTGAGATATTTTTGTTGAGAGGAACTTATTTTTTAAAAGCCCAAGTCGTACGTCAATTAATCATTCGCGGTTTCCCCACTCGTCTCAAACGTCGCCTTCAAATTATTATGAGTAAGGATAAAACAAAATTAGTTAATCATAATTAACATGAAGTGACTGGACCTTTTAAAGTCCATAACATCAACTTACGAATAAAAAGTTTCATTGGATTATGTGCCTATAATGTTTCGCAAAATTGCTTCAAACAAATTAATATTAGTACCCAATAAAATTGAATCCTTGCATTTTATGTAACTCCTTTCACTCATTGATATTTAAATCCCAAATTGAGCAATATCCATTTGCTTAATTGAATGTTCCTTATTAAGTTTCATTAATATCAGTTTCAAAACACATAATAACATGGAGATAGGATTAAAGATACTGGTTGTATTTGTAATTGGACCTGTTTAAAGTTGCTAACTAGTCCTACAGGATGTATTAAATTTTATTAAAAGGCTAATTTTATAACGCGTGTCCTGTGTAAATGGGTTCCGTTTTATTTTAATGATTCAGTTTTGTTTGAAACAGGATAGAGATATATTACAAGATGTTTCATTTTATTTTAATGTCACTCGGGTTTTAATATTCTAATTTGTAGAACCAATAATCTTAATTCTTGCTACTGGATGAATTATATCGTAAAGACAGACATAAAAATGTTTTTTTTTATGATACCTATGAATATATGATATTAGCCTGCTACACATCTTTATTTTTGTACATCGTATACCTACATTGTAAAACCGTCAAACTTTGTCACATTAGAAAGACCCGTACGTGCTTTATCTGAGTTTTCAGACTATACACCGTTACTTGAGACTAGATTAGGTACATAACCCGCCTTACTAAAGATACTCAAGGTAGACTTATTTTTCTTACAATCATATTTTTACCATGTAGAATGTTATAACTAGGACGGAAAGGGTCAGGAGGTTGGGTGTCCTCCAGGGAACGGTCTTAAGTCCAGTGTTTTGGAGATTGTTGTTGAGAAGCCGGTAACATATAAGAAAGACGTCTATTTATCCATTTCATGCAGTCAGATATAATTCAAGTTCACCTTAACTATAAATTTGAACCGAACATAAATTAAAAATGTCGAAGTGACATAGCATTGTTGTATTTTATGACGGGTTCCGACCATTAATGAGCACAATTACGTGTTTATGCAATCAGCGCTCGTAATAAGCCGTGACATTGGCATGGACGTCAATTTTAATACGGTGGTCGCTGAAATCGCATTGGTATGTGACATGGGTAGCTACGAATATTGTTCATAATCCTGTATGCTTAAACTTGGTTGTAACGTTGTTAGCTGTGTCAATTGCTGCACTTAAATTCAGAAATAATTTGTTAGGGTTATTGAGACTGAGGATGTTGAGCACCAGATGGCAAAATTGATTCAGATTATAATCGATTTATTCAAATTGCTACTGACTACTGTCTCCTAGGATAAAGGTTGAGACCTTAATATAGAAGTCATGGCTGTTGTTTTAGTTTAAAAATTTTAAAATGTTTTATTTTTTCCT
This sequence comes from Trichoplusia ni, assembly GCF_003590095.1. NCBI lineage: Eukaryota > Metazoa > Arthropoda > Insecta > Lepidoptera > Noctuidae > Trichoplusia > Trichoplusia ni. The sequence goes on from NC_039487.1 coordinate 11,028,803, forward strand.
ATTATTGAACGGCAACAAATAGACAGTACTTTTCACGCCCAATTTTTGCCGCTCTCTGAGTACTCTTATTGAGGAGAAGAAACGACCCTTGAAAGTCCGTAGCATAAAATCTTTCAAAAATGGAGTTACTACTCGATTCTTGAAAATATGTTGTTATATACTCATACCTTAACACAATACGATACATATACGAATACGATATCTATGAATAGGCAGACTACCACCTTTAAGCTAACCTTTTCACTCTAAATCAATACAACCGCTGTTCGTCCGTTCGATATTTGTTCAGAGCTAAACGAAAACTATAATATAAATATAGTACAGTCTCTTGTGGTATTAAACTCGCTTTAATATTGACCCGACCTGTATTAAACTCCTGAACGTACAAGCCCACTGAGATCTGTCAATATTTATTGCAGTAGACGGGTTGTGAACTAAAAACTTTATTATTTCTTCGCCTTTTTGCATTGTCTTCGCATTATTCGTTTTCTAACACCGGCAGGCTTTTCCCGCAACTGGTTTGATTCTATATTTGCAAAAACGCTGCGAATCAGAAAGTATTTGAGATTACATATAAAAAATATATATAATAATAAAATTCTAATAATAATAATCCTACCTCAGTCTCGAGCCTGCGACTCCTGGCTGGCTATACGTAGGTTTGGTTCTGTATTTAAATTTGTTAAGGTTTTCGTTTCGTAAAACCGAAAAAAATCCGAACCGAAGCAAGATACCAACGAGTAGCCATCCAGTGCTGTCAGCGTTAAAAATTGTCGATTAAGCTTAGTTCCAACTTGTGCCATTGCACGAATGGGCCGAGAGTACCAACTTGAATGATGCCAATCCATTGTCGGGATGTGGAATAATGTCGAGAGCAAGCCTACAGACCGTTGATTCGTTGAAAACTTAGGTGTTCTATTCCACGTTCGAGAAAGTTCTGGTTATTGGCTTCCTTTACTAAAACTTCTACCAGCTTATGTTCGAGTTAGTTCCATGTCTCACATGTTATGTAACATTACTTTCTTCATTACCCTCACCTACAGTTGGTAGAAAGCTATTATATATTTCGCCAACGTCATCTATATTTGCGTTAGGTTTTAAAGGTCAGTGTACTTAATTATGCATAGGTAGTCCCACATCTGCTGGGTCGATATATCGATTTGCATCAAATATTTATAGCTTAAGGGTTAGTTTGATCGGATAACTGCAGTTTTCTGTTCTAGTATTTCGTTGACATAGGTTACCGCTGTACATAATTGAGAGGGTTTGTATTCCCTGCTAAGTAACAATTAAAATTTGTACTAGTTTGCAAAGTAATAAGTTCTTTGGGTAAATTCTGTTATACAGTCAGACTTAGGTGTAGAGCCTTGATAGTACCGGAGATCTTTTTAAATGTACATTTGAAAAAGTACCTATAGTATTTCTTGCCATTCTTCTTTATAGGGATGAGATTTCGCTAATACGCTTCAACAGTTATTGCAATAGCCATTCCAAAAACGCCTTTTGTCTTGCGAATATAAAAAACCTTCTGAATTTTATTTCTTAAATTGGTTTTGGTTTAATCCTAAATAAATCCTCCTTTCCTTTGCCCACAGGCTCAGCGGTAGTGAGTGTCTGCATGCGGCAGTTCGACGATGCCATATCCATCACCGTGGCTATCATGATCGTGGTGACAGTGGCCTTCGTCCAGGAGTATCGTTCTGAAAAGTCTTTAGAGGAACTAAATAAGCTGGTACCGCCGACATGCAATTGGTAAGCTGGAGACTTGATACTGAGCTCTCTAAAGGCAGTCAGTTGTGGAAGTAAGACGTCTCTCTATGCTATGTAGAGCGCTGTTATGCTTTCACAACAGCAATAATATTGCTTTGATGTAGGTAGGTCATTAGTACCGTATTTTTTTAGCCAAGAAGTCCAAGCCTTCGTCCAGGTTGCAAGCAGTATCCCTGCTCGAATATAATGAACTTTGCGTTCATACGCCAAAGTCACCTGGCACACAGTAGACTTCGAAAAATTATTTAAAAGCAATAGATATTACTTCAATTTACCGGCGACGTTTACCTTCCCACAATTATGTTGACATCGAATCAACTACAGACACGTAGGCTACTGAAAATAGGTTTCATATTGATCAAGTACGCGTCGTACATAATTTATATCGTTTAATCCATTTGGCTGGACAATTGAGTTGATGGACGATTAATTAATGACTGGCGGTGACATTCATTCGAGATAGGGGCGTCTAGTGTCCTTTTGATTAAACTCAATTACTGCTAGCCTTTATCTGTATATCGACTTATTATTTACTCCGAGATAATTAATCTGACTGAAAATGGCATTGTTCTTCAATTTACTCAATATTTTTGACAGCTATTTGTTCCATAACACGTCCGAGCGTAAGGTATTAAGCGCAGTAAGGCAAGATTCTATTAACACCTCTTGATAAGTTGTGCTTATCGCTAAGCAAAACTAATTTTGATTTCATAGTCCTAACCTTACGAAAATTGAACTACCGTTAATTCTTTATCGTTATCAAGTAGTGGCTTTATAGTACCGTAAATAATTACTAACACAAGTAGAAATTTCTAAGCTAAAAATTACATCGGAATAATTAATTTCTAAAGTCCGTTGTACTCGAGGCAAAGTAAGGTTTCGATACGCCTCCTGTATCCACTCTTCGCACAATAGGCCAATTTTAAGCCCAAATGAGTAAAAGGGAGCCAATCATAGTTTCCAAGAGACTATAAAATGCACAGATTCATAAATACGAAAGTCTATAACGGGCGTATTTTACCTCGTGCACGAAGGGGTCTAATTCTTGCTACGATTGCTGTCATGATACGATTAAGCATGTAACAAGCTACCATCTTATTCCTGAACCTTATATAAATGATAGATCCTTATAGGAATAATATTTTGGAAAAGAGTAGTCATAAAATTTTATGATTTCGATGATTCAAAGTATTCAAACATACGTCGGTTTATATTCGACGTTATTATTATTTCACAAGTTAGTCAAAAATTACATGTAAAAGTGAAAATTATATCCTGCTGACAGGATCAATGATTTTATTTTATTTGAATTTAATTTTCTAATACAGACACATTCGATTCATTCGCAGTCTTCGAGAAGGCAGTCTCGAGCACTTCCTAGCTCGAAACTTGGTCCCCGGCGACATAGTCCATCTGAACGTCGGTGACAGAGTTCCTGCAGACCTTCGGCTCTTCGATTCTACAGACCTGGCCGTCGACGAGTCCTCCTTCACAGGGGAGACCGAACCGGCCATGAAGAGTGTGCTCCCGAACAAAGCGGCCGCCGGCCGTGTTAATAAGGATAATATCGCCTTCATGGGGACTCTTGTTCGATGTGGTAATGCGAAGGTAAGTTGTCAGAAGTCCTACTATCAGCCTCTTGCGTTATGATTATAGCAGGTGGAAGAGGAATGTCAATCAATGCATGAACAGTTGAAGGAGGTGGTGGCCCCCAAGGTGCTTTGTATGACTGACTTACTTAGATCCACCATCTCGTTACTATTTTTATTTCTGGGATCTGAAGATAAGAATAAAGAAGAGGAAGAATCCCAGATATCCCTATCCGGGAGTCTTGCTAAATTTAGCCGTGTCCGTAGCTCAGAAGGAGCTTTTGAATCCAAGATTTTTTTTCATTAAAACGTAACTTTCCGTTCAATTTGTTGACAACCCCATTACTCCCGCAATATTTCTACCAATTCTAACAAATTATTTGCATCACGTTTAATTCTGTTGTCATTCCCAGGGTATAGTGGTAAGCACGGGCGAGCGATCCGAGTTCGGTGACATCTTCCGTATGATGCAAGCCGAGGAAGCTCCCAAGACTCCGCTGCAGAAGTCCATGGACACCCTCGGGGCTCAGCTGTCAATGTACTCGTTCTGCATCATCGGCTTCATCATGGTGGCCGGCTGGCTGCAGGGCAAGGCGCTTCAGGACATGTTCACTATTAGTGTCAGTCTTGCGGTCGCTGCTATTCCTGAGGGTAAGTAGAGATTATTTGTCTCCTTTATTCTCATAAAAATATGTCTTACTTGGCTTAGCTTTATTTGGAATTGTGTAAGTAACAGAATTCTGTTTATATGGTTCCGTTTGGAGAGCATTTTTTACGATAATGAAATGGTCCTTTTTACCAATCTTAAAAACAACTCTTTGAAAGTTCCTGGCAGCGATTGGACACATCAAGCAGCCGAGGCTGTTTTGTTGCCTATCTTGAGACATGCCTATATTCAACATTGCAACGGGCCAATAAATAATAATGAAGGATGAATAAATATATACTTTTTTTACCCTCAGGTCTTCCGATCGTGGTGACTGTGACTCTAGCACTTGGCGTGATGCGCATGGCCAAGAGGAATGCTATTGTCAAGAAGTTGCCGACTGTCGAGACTCTGGGATGCGTCAACGTCATTTGCAGCGATAAGACTGGTTTGTTTTGCTTATATTTAATTTGTTGTGACAGAAAACGTGCTAGTGAACAGTTTCTTTATCTTTGTATGCCATTTTTATGGTAATGTGTGGCGGATAATGATTGTTATTGGTGTTTATATTTCTATACCAACCAAATAACTTCACAGTTGAGTAATGGATGTTTTTTTTTAAAGTTAATGTAAAATGCGTTAAAATTACAACTTACTGGTATCATCATCATCATCATCATCAGCCTATCGTAGTCCACTGCTGGACATAGGCCTCTCTCGTATCATGTCTCATAAAAAATATTCTATAGTTTCTATAGTTTTTAAAGAATGGATTCATTTTCGTTAGGTAACTTCACTACGATTGCCAACTATTACCTGTCACCCATATCATCTCACGGCGCATCAACTGTCATCTTGATTGCTTATAATATCTACACTGAATATGAAAATAAACCAAAAGAATTGAACCGTATTGCATTTCTACTCTAACGCTTTCTTTAATCATCTAAAATATATAACTATCAAAACTATTTGAAACAAATTACACACAGTAACTTAAAACATCATTTACTCACTTAAATTCCAACCACCAGGCACCCTCACCAAGAACGAAATGACAGTGACAACGATATCGACATCTGGCGGCCACATCGCGGAAGTTTCTGGTACGGGGTACAACGCGCGCGGCGACATACAGCTGCGGGCGTACAAGGGACGAGACTTGGACGTCGCGAGGATGGCGGTCAATACTATGTTGGAGGTCAGTGGCTGTTGGCAATCGATGAGTTTAGAATAAAAAAGAAGAAATAATGTAAGGTGGATGGAGTGGGAATAGGTCGTCATGCCAAGCCGACTGTGCGCTTGTCGCGGGTGTGAAACTAAGTAGGATAAGCATTTGTGTGATGCGACTACAGAGGCTAGTCCTAAGTCTGAGTGTAACTTGATTTTTTTTTTGAGGAAATCAAGGATTCCTTTTAGAACAGAAGTTTATTTTCTGTTTTGTTTTTAACACAAACTTCTGTGTCAACAAAGGATGTGTTGAAGGCATTTTTATCGAGCGTACGGATGGAGGAGATATTTTGATATGTTACGTTATTGACCAATTCTGGCAGCGGAATTGTATCTGAAGAACAAATCAGAAAACACGACTGTCTTCTTTTTAGGATAGTTTGCGCTCTAAAACCAAAGACACAACAGTTTTCACAACAATAATAAACATTTTGATTACAGATCGGCGTTCTCTGCAACAACGCGACGATCCGCGACGAGACACTATACGGGCAGCCCACAGAGGGCGCTCTGCTAGCCTGCGCCCTCAAGAATGGCATGCACGACGTGCGAGAACAGTATACGCGACTACACGAAATACCGTTCAGGTAACTTGTGAAACAAAAACTAACAAAACGATAGGGTATTTGACTAAATCTAATAATAAAAATCAGTATAGTCCGTCGGACAGATTTAAAAAGTACAAGCACGTAATACACAAAGCACATAAACACGTACAACGTAAACGTATTAAAGTAATACGGATCTTTCATTTTATCACATCACTAGCTGTTGCCCGCGACGTCGTCCGCGTGTTTATAAGAGGTAAGTAAGGAATTTTTGAACGGAAGCCCTCGAAGTTGAATATTTTTCCCCGTTTTTGCCACATTTTCCATTGTATCTTTGCTCCTTTAAATCGCAGCGTAATAGTTTATAGCCTAAAGCCTTCCTCGATAAATGGTCTATACAACACAAAAAAAAACAATTTGGACCAGTAGTTCCTCAGATTATCGCGTTCAAACAAACAAACTCTTCAGCTTTATATATTAGTATAGATTAAAGAGTAATGTAGAAGGACGATACTTAAGTTAGATAGTGGGGGCTAAAAACAACACTTGCTAGCAAAAAGGTTACTGGTAAGTGACGTCACACCGACGAGATTTTAAATCACTGTATTCCTTTAATTTTTTGTTTACCAGATAACAGCAAAAGTACACACCATAACTTTTGGAAATCTGTCCAACGGACTAAACGGTTTTTTATTTGCCAAATACCCTATTGTGCTCATCTCGATAATTGTTTAAGATTCGAAGATATGTTCCCTAATATTTTAACATTTTTGTATAAACGTTTCTATTCCTTTTAGCTCCGAAACAAAAATGATGGTTGTAAAATGCGCACCGAAATTCGCCGACGGCAAACTCAAAGAGGAGGTGTTCGTCAAAGGCGCCATAGAGAAGGTGTTGCCGCTGTGCACGCAGTACATCGACAGCAGCGGGAACTACGCGCCCATGACCAAAGAGAAACAGAACGACTTTATAGCGGAAGCTTATAATATCGCTAGGATGGGTGAGTGCTTTTTTTACTCTCTGTTCGTTGTAGGAAGAACCTCTTGATATGTCGTTAAATTGACCAAAAAAGTGGAGAGAAAGAGTTTCTGATTCGATTTCAAATGTAATACGAATAGTGGTTGACGATAGGTTTTGTTGGTGAAATAAAGTGCTTTATAAGATTTTGGGATTAGAACAGAGAATATCCAGAGAGCATATCCATTGACTGAGGAGTTGCTTCTTGTATGCCGCAGAGTAACTTATGGAGTTTCTTGCCGGTTCTTCTCCATAAGAATGACACTTTGGAACCGTGCAACTAGAGTCAGTAATATAACGTTTTAAAAGTGCCTGAGATACGGCCTAATTGAAATAAAAACTTTTTGATTTTGATTTAGGAACTGGCAAATTGTATGACTCAATATTTTTTTACAGAATATTCGTTTCGAGTTTTACTTCAAATCTCATAATTAATAAAGCGCGCTCTATACTCGCGCGCGATTCTTAGTGTGAATTCACACATCGATTTGCGCCGTTCCCCGCAACGAACGGGTAATGGCGCGAAGCGTGCGCGCCTATCCAACTACCCAGGCGTTCTGTGGCTTTCGCGACTTTTCGCGCTGCGAGTGTAGAGCGCGCTTAACATAATGCCCGCTCAGGCCTCCGCATCATCGCGCTGTGCCGCGGCGCGGGGCTGGAGGCGCTGGTGTTCGCGGGCGTGTGCGGCGTGTGCGACCCGCCGCGCGCCGGCGTGCGCGCCGCCGTGGCCACGCTGGCGCGCGCCGCCGTGCGCGTCAAGATGCTCACCGGCGACGCGCGCCCCACTGCGCTCGCTGTCGGTATGTACACACACACAGCACATAATGATTCCAAGACTTGAGCCTGCCTATCGGTATAGTTACCGGCACGGATCTTGAGCGCGCGACGGAAGAGTAGGGATCGCTTTGCGCATCGTAAAATAAAACGCCAATCAACAGTGCGTACACGTCGTCTTGTGGTGCATGCATGTACAGCAAAGAACGAATTTCAACCAATCACGAGCGACGGCTATGACGCGATGTGCTGCGAGACAATCACTACACTTTAGTCCAAAAATCACTTCTGCGCAGGTGAAGGTCAGCGCCCAAAATCCGTGCCGGTAACTATACGTACTACAGCATTTAATGATTCAGGGTTTTGAGGCATATTACCATCTCTTCAAGTTACATGCGAGCTCTGCTTGTGGAAACGTGACAGAGCATTAACCTGCGCATAATAGCACTTCCATTCTCACTTCCATAATCTAAAACATAATGATTTTATAGATGGCAGTAGGCTAACCAGTCTAACCAAGGGGTATCGTGTTGCCCAGACGTCAAATAGGCAGTCGCTCCTTGTAAAATAATTCGATTCTTTCCCTTGTACAGCTCAAATGGTCGGCCTGGACGTGTTACACTCGCAGTCTCTCGGCGGCGAACAACTGGACACGATGTCTGATGAGGAACTCGATAGGATGATCGATACTGTAAGTTAATTAATATCACAGACACCTATTACTCCTACTACTACTACAATACTGACGGTATGTCTTGTCTTGTTTAGACTAATTAATTCTTACAGGTACCCTAAATTAATTTAAGACAGCTCTGGTTTTATTCGATTAAATCCTTATTTTTGTCTACAATAGATAAATCGTACGCGATATACATATATTAGATAGCAGACACGAGTTCAAATTGTTATAAAAAATGTTATACAGTTAGAAATGAAGGATAAAGTTTGAATATTCTTTCAGGTGAGCGTATTCTACAGGGTGACACCGAAACACAAGCTCGCTATCGTGAAGTCGCTGCAAAGGGTTGGCAATATTGTCGGCATGACAGGTACGTTCTTCTTCGCAATATATACCGAAAAACCACTGTGCTCATATTTCATTATTTTAAATACACAAAACAAAGCCGTAGCCGCTCAAAGCCGTAACCAAAAAAAGTTAGTTCAAAGGTTTATAATTATGTACTAGGTATACATATTATGGCTATTAGCTACTCGATCGATACTTTAATAGTAATTTTGATTGCCGTGTGTACAAGGCGACGGTGTAAACGACGGCGTGGCTCTAAAGCGCGCGGACATCGGTATCGCGATGGGCCGCAACGGGACCGACGTCTGCAAGGAGGCCGCCGATATGATACTCGTCGACGATGACTTTGCGACCATCATGTGAGTTAATGCGTCTATGTATGATATAGTAGCTGTTAGCAGTGGCAAGTATTTCTTTTCGAAGGAGAACAGGCTGGAAATTAATTGATTAATATATAAAATGTACTAAACCAAGCGTATTCTTTTTTTATATAACGCCCGCACTAAGGAACTTATTCGATGCACGGTTAGCCGAGTGGTTGCGGTCATCACGACAAACCCACTGCGCCACGTGTCATGGGTTCGTTCCCCGCGTAGCGTTTGTGTGATCCACGAATGCTTGTTCTGAGTCTGAGTGTCTTTGTGCATACTTTGTATGTTTGTGAAAACCCCCGTAACACGAGAATTAAATTCCTTAGTGTGTAAGAGGCTTTTTTTAAAAAAAAAACCTTTTTTGTGGGCGCATGCAAGTCATATGCATGAAGACACCCAGACTCAAGATAACACAATTATTGTCCTGTGAGTTTGGCGTAGTGACCTCTAACACTCTACCATCCGTGCACTCTTTTCTCTCTCTACAGCGCAGAACCAGATAAGACACTGACTCATTGACAATGTTCTAATAATGTCATTCCTCCCACAGTGCGGCCATAGAGGAGGGCAAGTGCATATTCTACAACATCCGCAACTTCGTCCGCTTCCAGCTGTCGACTTCGATCGCCGCGCTGTCGCTGATTGCTCTCGCGACGCTCATGGGCATACCTAATCCGCTCAACGCTATGCAGATTCTTTGGATCAATATTATCATGGACGGTGAGAACTTAGAGTATTGAATTACTTGTCACGATACTTATATTTATTTTGGATAATACAGGATAGTTTTTCGGAATTAAAGTACCCGTAGGTGCTATGAAACAAATTAAATGTTACTTTATTGAATTTGAAACGATAAACTTTTGTGGTTTAGTTTATATCAAAATAAAATCTGAAAATAATACCTTAGGCATCTTTTGAGCCTATTGCAACAGTCTGGTCTAAAACTAACTACCTATATTTATTAAAGTGTGAAATTTTAATTTAATTATCAATGTGTTCCTTTTCACCGTTTGCTCAATTACATGCCCTGTGTGAGACTATATGAGTACAATGTCGTTGTCGGGCAGGCCCCCCCGCGCAGTCGCTGGGCGTGGAGCCGGTGGACCACTCGGTCCTGTCCCGCCGCCCGCGCGACACGTCGCGGCGCATCATCTCGCGCGCGCTGCTGCTCAACGTGCTGCTGGCCGCCGCCATCATCATCGCCGGCACGCTGTGGGTCTTCAACAGGGAGGTACGGGCACTACTCATCATATTCCTTACGTTACCACCCCCCGAACCGCAAACAAATACAAATTAGTCAATTATTTTTGTTAAATCATGTGACTTAGTGTCATATAAATACCTATACATCTTAATTACAAATTTCCTTTAGCGTGTCTAAAAGTAGCTAAAACACTCTAAAATTGTAGAAAGAAAATAAAGTCTTCTATAAAAAATGTGCTGCTGTAACTTTATCACAATATTAGAATATCTTAGACTAAAGTTCCTCTAGAAGTAAAATCTACCCTCGATAAACCCTGCCCGACCATTATCATGAGAGTACTTATTTGTAAGCAATCCTAATATTACATACGTGTAAAACAAATAAAAACACCTACCTTCCCCCCAGATGTCAGACAACAGGATAACCCCTCGCGACACAACGATGACGTTCACCTGCTTCGTCCTCTTCGACATGTTCAACGCTCTGTCGTGCCGCTCACAGACTAAGTCTGTCTTCCAAGTGGGCTTGTTCTCCAACAAAATGTTCCTGGTCGCCGTCACTCTTAGTCTGGTGGGACAAATGCTTGTCATATACTTCCCGCCATTGCAGAGGGTGTTCCAAACTGAAGCGCTTACTGGACACGGTGAGTTTGTTTCCTATTTGTTTATTGGTTGTTGTTTTGTTAATTAATTGTTTTTGAAACACATTTTGTCCGCTGTGATCGAGACGTTCTGGTTTGAAGGCATGGAACTTTCGAAATGAGGTTTGATATGACATGTGTAGTCCACTGTAGTATTTGCTTTGACTTTTTTGTCAATATCTCCATTGTAGACATTTTCATACTCTCTTCCACGCCCATTTTTGTTCACACATCGCTCTCTGTCTACTTCATTCTGTTTTAATTTATGAACTTGATCATTTTCACCAATTTGACATTAATACCTTACAAAAATACTAATACATTGTACTTCTGTTCCAGATATAATATTCTTAGTGTGCCTAACGTCAAGCGTATTCATAGTGAGCGAAGTGAAGAAGTTGATCGAGCGCACGCTGAAGAAGCGCGGCCTGGGCAAGTTCCCCGGCAAGTCCCGCGACGCGCTGGACTTCGTATGACACAAGCCCGCCGGCAAGGCGCAGTAAGTGTACACGCTCTCCACTCGCACACACCCGCACACACGATAATGGACGTTATACACGGCGAGCCCCCGCGGGGGCCGCCGGGGGCGCGGGGGCCGCCGGGGGCGCGGGGGCTGCCGGGGGCGCGGGGGCTGCGGGGGGCGCGGGCCCCGCGGGGCGCGGCGTGCGCCTTCAGCGGCGCGTGCGACTGCGCGCGGGCCCCCTTCTCCATATACGACGGTCGAATCAACATTTAGCTTTCGCGCTACAGAAATTCGTTGCAGTATTTTTTCGTGTGAATTATTTATTTATTAAGTTTCCCTAATTTAAGTAGCTAAGCGAATATAGTGAATTTATATTTTCGTCGTTTTTACTTTTACGATAAAATTGGACGATTATTTTTTTAGTTATTTAAATAAATGTGTCGTATATGGGTGTACTTACGTGTTTAAATGTTGTAAGATGTAGTAGCTTGTATTTAGACAATTGGTATTGAGATTGCAGAGTTTTACTTGACTAGTCGTCGACTAGTTTGAGTAGTTTAGGAGAAAGTTGTAACTACATTGTATCAAATCTCATTAGAGTATTAAAATAGTGTAAGAAACTCTGCAATCACAGTTATAGAGAAGTTATCTCTTTGCATTTATATTATGACATTCATTTTTACGCCATACAAAAATGAACAATAGTAATTATTTAATTATGGACAGTGAGAAAACATGAGCGCATTAAAACAGAACTCTAATAGACCAATAATTATCTTCATATTTATATTAAATCATTGACAAATGTATCTGACAAGAGCATTCCTGTAAACTATTGTAATCAGTAGAATTGCTAGAAAAGCACAATATATAAAAATCGTTTTAATGTATTATTCAAAAGTTTTAGTGTTTCGATGTTGCTAGGTTGTTAGCGGATTTTCTTCTAAAGGTTTATTCAGCTTCGTAGCTTCAGTTGCGTGATTAAAAAAGGGTTTTATGGACGTAGAAGGAATTCAATATATTTTACAGTGATACGTGTAGATAGTCGAACAACTCCAAAATTATTGATTTCAAGTATTGCTTTTCATACATTTAAGTCGGTAAAAGACAGTCGGTTTAAAAACACTATCGTGCATTAAATAGCAAATTTGCTCATTGAATACATTCCATTACGAAAGATATTGGTCAAAAATTGTATCAAGTCGAACTTTTTAATAAAACACGTATCACTGAAAACTAAATTGTGTTTACATAAAGAAGTAACTTAAAGGAAATCATAAAATAATGGATGTAAACAAATTCATAGATTATACTGTTATTAAACAGAGAGAGCGTTATTTGAACAGTATACATCTATCTCTCTCTTACAATAGCTAACATTTTAGGATATTTCGCTTACCGCTGTGTATAGCTTGAAGCGCTATTAATTACTGTTTTATTTGACTCCGTAATATTTATTCATTAAAAATGTAATTTTAGAAATAAATAATTAAATTTGACAACTGTAGCAGAAATTGTCGAGTCGATTTAAAAAAAAAAATATGAAAAGGCAAAAATCTGTTTAAAAGTGCTTTGGAATAATATTTAGGATCCATTAAATGATTGTGGACCAGTGATTGAGAAATCTTATATCAAAATGACTGTTTTGGACATAGCTTTTAACTAGCTATGAAATCTTATCAATGAAAATACATAATTATAATGAATTTCGCTTCAAATTCTACTTGAAATCGAATCAGCATCGTATTTCTCGTTATATTTTTGTCAATTTTATGACCTGTTAAAACATTCCTCAGAAAAGGGACAAATTATGTATGAAGTGAGGCTAAACCAACGAGGCTATATGCTTTTTCCAATCTATGTGTCTTTAATACTGACCCAAGATTTGATAGCTGGTTAAAAGTAATGTATGGTAGGGACAAATATATCATGGTATACGGCGTTTGACGCTACTCGTGTATAATCATCAACATCAACCATTACATGTCTACCCAAAGGGGAATCTTTAATATTAAAAGTTGTAGAGAAATTGTAGGGAACTAATGTGGAATAATGTGTAAAATTTGGTAAAATTTTAAAAGGGATTACACGACTGCACAAATACATATTTATTTTTGTTTGTAAAACGATTCCCGCAGTAAGGAATTTAATCCTTGTTTCGCGGAGGTTTTTTACAAACATACAAGTCACATGCACAAAGACGACCAGACTCTGAACAAGCATTCGTGGATCTCAGAAATGCTTGTCCTACGCGGGGATTGAACCCGCGACACGTTACGCGCAGTGGTGACCACAACCACTCGGCTATACCTGCAGTCAATATTTATTAGTGCAATATCTGAACCGTGACTCTTAAAGCAAAACCACTGCTATTGTAGAAACGAGATGCAGTGTATTGCGCATAGCGGCGTCCTGTTTTCTAATCTGTTTTTAAAGCAGTAAGGTCGATTTTCCTTCGTGCTATTTAAATAGTCAGGTATTATGAATGTACGTGTACAGTTGTGTAGTCTTTATTTGCCAGTTCATTTGTTTTTGTATGTAGGACCAATCTCAGATGCTATGTAAATTGTGAAGATCTGTACATTTCTTAAACAGTAATTTAAAGGAATGCAGATCTTTACAGTTTTGTAATAGGATCCTAGTATGTTAGATAAAGATTAATTCACATTGATATTTATTCATAAATCATGTTAAAAGCCAAATGTAGGCTGATCTTAATGATCTTGTAACTAAAAGTTAACTAAACCTTTGTCTTATATGAATGGATTATACAGGCTGATTGAATACATACTTATTTTAAACCATTGTTTAAAAGACTGGTTCACTATATCAAAACGTCACGTCAAATACTGGCCGCCATCATGGAAGAGAGATGGCGCTACTCGATGTGTAATATCGCCGTCTTTTTTCCTCTACAGGCTTCTCTCTTTAAGTATATTATTGCAGTTGTTGAATAAAGACATCACTGGAATAATATTAAGAAGTGGCGGTCACGCTGGTCTATTATCAGATTAAACTTCAGTCTTTTAGACTAGGGGTTACTTTCAAAGTCACAAAAATCACACTTAATTATTGAAATCCAAAAAAAAAGGTATTCTTTACACTAAATATTTAAAATTGTGCACTTATGTGATGTTAAACGCTGTATATTGCTTGTTACGGCTTCAATGTTTTCTAATCTATGACATTAATGTAATATTATTTATATATCTCATCATAGCGTTGACGTTCGTTTTCATGTCTACTTATATTCAATGAAATACTGCTTATTTTAAAACAGGAATCATGTTATTTAATAAACTATAACTTTATTAATTGTACGTTCTGTAATAAAACCGTTCGTTAGACATACAAATAGTTTCTTGGCATCATGGTCATCTCGATCATGACTTGGCCCAGGACAACCAAACCGACATTCAGATAAACACGTAATATTCTTGGAACGAAATAATTGAATTCCTGTTTTAACAAACGTAAGAATGATATTCCCCTAAAATGTTTCGTTTGGGTGTGTATGTTGGCTGTGATATGTAATATGGCCCCGGATGATATTGCAAGGATTTATAATTATACATGTTCTCTTGCCAAGCAAATATCGGCTTTATATTATTTAGTACATTCTTATTGTTCTTTACATTTTAAATGCGATATTAAATCACAATTGCTTGAATCATCCATTTTTTGTATACCTTAGTTTGATGTGGTCTAACTCGGTGCTTGTTAGTGTATGAAAGTTGGTAGCATTGGAATTGTTATCAAAAACCAATGAATTATTATTTGTTACGTATTTTGAATTGTGTTGGGAACATGATGAGGCTGAAGTTTAATAGATTGGGATGAACTGGTTTATATATATTATAGCTTATATTCAAGAGGCCACCTTTCCTTCTGTAGTAAGTTATTGCAGTTGTGGAAGAGACACGCCCATCTATGGTATGAAGCGCGCTGTCATACATAACTTCGATAAGATGTCTTTAAGCTATCTAAATAATACACAACAAAGGAGTGAGCTACATTCCCGGCAGTTGAGGCTGTGTTGAATACGCGGTCTAGGTTCGATACAAGAGGTGACCAGTCCTTGTACGCACACTAAAACAATGCAGTCACCACGTTCCCAGCATGTCTCTTTCAAGTGATCGATAATCTTGTGAGTACTCTAAGCTTACCGGAACAACGTCACATAATGTCATAATATTCATTAGTCAATGTAATTTCATTAATACCTAGCTAAAATAAATGTCGTAACAAACTTCTGCTTATAAGTATTTATGATCTAGGAACACGGTTTTTGAATCACTTGTCTCTGGTACTAAATAGGGTAGGTGGTAATATACGTCTGAAAGGTGGATTTAATAAAATATGTATACGCATTCTTCGTGCACATGTAATTGAGAACTACAACTTTACGATTTTTCATTCGACAAAAACAATGTATTGTAAGTTTTTGACTACGGAAGAATAAAAAAAAACAGTTCTCCGATATTTTTCAATAATCTACCAGATAGATAAAAATAACATTGCCATCTTCCCGATTGTCTGTGTTTATTCGTAAGTACATTTGTATTGTAACAGTTGTAATTTATTTAAATAAGACATTTTCAAAGTTGTCAATTTCATATTGTTAATTGTCGTATATTTTTTGTAACATGAAGTATTTTTTTAAATATTTTCTGGTATTTTTTTTTCTCTATTTTGTATGTTTTATTTGTATGTATGATATGAGTAATGCAAAAGCCGTGTGTTTTATCAAATAGAAGTGATAGTATGTAATGTTTCATGTGATTCCGAGTCATATCTGTAAGTTTGTCTGCGATTATATTCTGTCGTAGCTGGTACTAGAGGGCGCGTTTAGATATTTTAACAATCACGCTTTTCATAATCTCAAGCATATATACGCATAGACACTATGTTCACTTTCATCCAATATAAAAATGAGAACGTTTCACAAAAAAATCCTTTGAATAATTCATATTTTCGCACATAACCTGATGACGTATAAAACCCCACTCGATTTTCTCGATTTCCTCCTAAACGCGTCCCATCACTATGAATAAGATATTTGATGTTTACCTACAATGTAAATGTAATGTAGGGATTGACTCTCTGTAGTAATAAGGCACTTAGAGCATTTCGACAAAACGTAGGTGGTTACAAAATTTTTAATGTATTCGAAATTATAAAAAAAAAAATGTAATATCAATTAATTGATCAAAGTATTTGTAGTCTTTTATAAGGTCGCCTGAGGTTGCAAACGTTATTACAATAGTGTTTTGAAAAAAATCTGTTTCACTAAATTATAAATAACGTTATCAATCTCAGTCGATATTTTGTATTCTAAATACATCTCTCAAACTGTTTTCAACTCTTTGTATAATAGTTAATTGTGGAATAAACCAGTTAATTAATGTATAGTTCACCAGAGGAGTTTGTGCGCACTGTTTTGGGGAAGATTGTCACGTGACTTGAATGTTAAATGTCTCGATAGCAAGTCTCGAAATATAATATGAATGCATGAATTGAGACCGATCGGTAAAGTCGATGAGAGTCATCGTCATTGTATCGTATCGTTCGTAATTGTTGTAATGTAATTTATAATGGCATCTGTAATGAATTGAGACAAATTTTAGAACCATAGATCAACTCCCTAATAGATGTGGGACATCTTGTTCGTGTCAGAGTCTACCAAGTTTTGAGGAAAACGCGGGTTCACAACCCGCCTGCGCTTTCCTCAAAACGTGATGTATTGGTTGTATGTCACTTTAGAAGAAATACTTGTTGTATAGACCAGGGCTCGATCCGGGTGCCGTATTATATGCCTATATATATCCGTACACATGCCGTATTATATATCTCAGTGCAAATGCAAACTTTTGGTGCACGTAATTTGTCTATGCGGAATCTACTAGGAGGTTATCTATGTTTAAATATCTTCACTCCTTCGTATGATATGAAAGTCATTGTAAACTTGCTTCACAATAAAGTCTTGTTACCCTTAACACTATCAAGAAGTATGGAGATATTTAAATTTGACTCAATTCAAACAACTTTACCAACCCTGCTTTACCTAAAACAGTGTGAATAACCAAGTGATAGTCAAATAATGTGAATGTGTAGCAAGGAAATCTAATGTACTTGCTACGCAATACGTGTACACCGTGCAAATAAAATAGTCCCATGTGTCCGAGGCTTTTATTTATTATCCTGACCCTGGAAATAGGTATGCATTCTAAAAATCGTTTTGACTAACTCGCAAGTATAATTTCCGTAATGCGTGCAGGTGCGAGCGAGAGGTCCGATAAAAATGGGTTTTGAATAGGCAGGGTTAAAATTGATAACGGTACTATAGTAATATACAATAGAAGCAGAATAGTGGTACAAACACCAATATCATGTTTCATGTGTAAAAGGAGTCTTATACGAAATGGAGCAATAGACAATACGTAATTCAAAAAACAATTGTCGCAGACATTGGATTCAACTGGTTAATATTATAATAGGTGGGTATTTAGACCTACAAAAAAAAATAAGCACTTACACATCAATCAGTCTTTATTCCTTACGTAAACGCATTCATTACCTAAAAATCTTAACAACATTTTCTTCATAAACAACTGTATTTTGGCATATTTTTGTTTACTTCACCAAGAACTTCTTGCTTATCATAACGCTACAACTTTAACGTAGTCGACGAGGAGTTCTGGCTGGTTCCACGTGGGGTACCAGGCGTCCATGTCTTGCCAGAAGTTGAGCAGAGCCTTCCTACTGGGGTTACTCCAGGGTTTGGGTCTCCCACTGCCGGTGGTCACGCCGTCGGGGAACTCCGTCACGCTGCCCGCTCCCACACCCAGTGTTATGTAGAACTGTTGGGGAATGGGGCTTGGTTTCAGTTACATCAGTTTTATATTATTTGAGTGGAATACATTTATAAATAATATTTTTTTCTAAAATAAGTATACTGTCGTCTTCAAGCAAAAAGTAGTGAGCCAAACTTGTAAAATTGTTATACGACCAAATGACAGAAATTACACTTTAAATGAAAAAAAAACAAGAGAATCTGAGAATCAGTCAGTCCGGAGTTGATGGAACTAAATAAACAAAAATACAGACGATTTGAGAACCTCCTCCTTTCATGAATTCCAGTCAAATTCTCCATACTACTGGTAGGTATATTATCTTTAATTTTTGAATTTAATATCATGCTTAGTACGTGCATACTATTATCAGTAATTCATAAGATGTTTAAAGTAACTAACATGATCATCGAAGGGCGCCATGTTGGACCCGAAGCTGAGTAACTCCCGCGGCAGGTCCCGGCAGCGCGGCGGGAAGCGCGCGCGCAGGCCGCTGGCCGCCGGCTGCACGCGAGACCACTCCGCGCCGTCCACCGACAGGGTGATGCGGTCTGACGAGACAAATGATTCAATCATATAATATGTATATTTTATGAATATAACTTACTAATCCCAGACCCGATTTGTAATATAAACCATTTTGGGGCGCCACCCAAACGTAAAGACATTCAAATCAACATGGAAGATACTTAATAATGTGTTGACATACCTGGTGCCCATCGCAGTGTGTACTCATGGTAGCTGTCGCCCCACGCACCCTCATTCAATATCTTGTTGCTGAGTAAAATGTCGTGGCACTGGACATCCATGATAGGTCCGCCGAAAAGAACCTACACACAATATTGAGGTGATAAAGACAAATTGGTTTTGAAAAAATTTAACCGGAAAAAATACCGTCAGACTAGCTTAACCCCTGACAGGACTTCTTTACGAAAACCATGTTGTTAATGAGGCATGAAAAATAATTTCGATAGTTGGAGAAGCGTCCTCCTAATCTGCCTTTCGTAGGTTTCAGAGTAAGATAAGTTTTTCCAATACGCACAAAAGGACTAGGATATTCGTCGCTACCTTATTTGAGTAGTCAGTGGCTCCACTTGTCAGCTCCTTATTACCGCGAGCAGAAGCTATTTTGAGCACACCAGAACTGTAGTGTGGGCTTCCATATTTCTTTAAGAATGGCTCCAGCAGAATTTCTGAAAGAATTCTCTTATAGTTAGTAATTATCTATCTTACGGGTAAAACGTTTTCCTCTTAAAATAGCAATAAGACCTTAAATGGTTACAGTTGCATCGCGTTCCCGTGGTCTCAGGTACAAGGGAAAGGTGAAGCACTCCGGTGGTTTTAGCCGGTAGGAGTCTGGCACACCTTTTCGCCTTCCCCAGGGCGGAGAAAGTCCATGAGGATTTCCCCGGGTAAAAAAGAGGTGATTTAAGTAACACCAGTTTAAGTCGATTGAATTTTAAATTTAAAGTGATATACTTAAGAGCAGCCATTTTAGCTTTAGGTTTACTTCATTCAGGGGTGATTCTTGTGAAGTAATACTTGTTAGAGCCCACACCTGGATATATCCAGTCGCCCTGTGGGAACTTGGCTCTCACGGTGACTGTCCCATAGGTGAAGGCGAAGCCTTTAGAAACGATACGGCCGCTGACGACAGGCGGCAAGATGTCGGCTCCCCACGCCTGTTTCATACAAGCTTCAGCTGATGACGTGCACCTGAATAAAATAATATATTTCTCGCAATTATGCCTTTATTTTAATATGCTAGGGTATCTGGCATGGGGTATTAAAACTATACTGTTCAATTCAAGTGATCCGAATATTATTGGTGACGGAAAAGGTGGCTGAATCTACTCTTATAATAACATCATTATGCCTAATCGGGCCTCTACTTTAATATCTTCGACAAATATTATACGCAGAATACATTTTAGTTTACGATACTTACCCACTAAACAAATTCAAGGTGCCAGAATAGATGGAGTCTTCGTTAAACCCTGAAAGTTTCTGCTGAATTTTGGGCGATATCCTAAGCACTCCACCAGCGACTGATACAGTCGGGTCTGTTGCCAAGCGTTGGTAAGACACGAAGGGATAATCCTATTGGACATTGAGACATGTTATTAATCAACTCGACTCCAAAAATTCCCTTACCATAAAATAATCAACCAGTTCTTAGTAATTTAAGACTAATACAGATCTCAGACAGGACTCGAACCTGCGACTCCTCTGGATAAATAGGTACTACTCTGCCCATAGACAAAATATTTTTTTTTTAATAAAATATTTTACATATTTTTGTGCAAGATAGACATGAAATACGTAGGTATGAAAAAATACATTACCGGTGAATTAACTGGGATATACTGTTCAATCTGCCAGACATTATCCCGGAATGTATCAAAATTCTCTTCAAAAATAATTTGCCCTGCGCAAGCTGTGCCCCCGCGGATTGTTGTCAAGGTTGGTTTGCATGTGCCAGGGCTAGCAGTGGCAGGAGCTGGTGGGGAGGTGGGTGGCACAGGACTATGCCTGTCTTCTAACTCTGAAAGAATAATATCATATCATTGAATTTTATTATTTTATTTATATAAAAGTAAAAAAGAAATAAAAAATAAAAAAATTACTAAAAGCAAAAGTTCATCAGACGAAACTTAAGATAAATAAATTAAAAATAAACAGATATTACAGAAAATATTTTTTTTCCTAACTTACGTTAACCATAAGTATGTGTTTATCGATATGGACAATGGTTGCTAGACTTTCTTTATTTAATAGGTAATTAAGCATTGATTTAATAAGCGTCGACACCTTAATTCATAGAATTTACGCTCCTGCTTTCCTGAACGAAATACGCGGAAAGAACATTGACGTATTTTGAAATTGACGTTTGACGCTATTGACTTGACGATGTAAAGTTTGTTTTGTTTTGGCATTAGGACGATTATAAACACCCAAAAAGTATTTAAGTACATTACACATTAAACATGGACATGTACATGTAACTTTCATTTTACTGTATAACAAATAATGTCTATATTTCGATTGTCTAAGGTTATGAGGTTAACTATAAATTGCACGCACGCAACATAAAAGTGCATTAAAAACTTTTCGTAAATATTACTATAAAGTTCATATACTATTAAGTTCATTTACACATACCTACAGTCGCAGAATCGTCATAATATTGAATGACTTTTGTTTTAATTAGTTTAAGTAAAAGTCAAGTAAGTTAATATAAAAATGCCCCCGAAAAAATCTAATATTAATGTGAAATCTAGAGACGCTAAACGTGTAGCGCAACGAAGAGCTCAATTAAACCGATTACCTAGGCCAGAAGACAGCGTCCCATTGTCTGAAGAAGAACTTCAAAGGGAGAGAGAAATGAATGAAGCTATATTTGCTGAGTTTATGGCGAAATATAAGGAAAATGTATCGAAAGAATCGAAGCCTGTTCGACAGTTCAAACCTAAGCTAAGAACACAGCCGCGCCGCAACTTAATATCTGCTGAAGAAGATGATAACGCTCAAAAGGAATTACCTAAGCATAAGGACTACAACGAATATTGTAACCCTCCACCCCTATTAGAGCCTGTAAAAAGTGTACCCTGCAAGGTCCTAGAAAAAGAAGCCAGGAAAAACCGAAGGGCTGAATTACTGGTCGCACGTAAGAAACGTGTTGAATTACGAGCAGAGAAAAAGAAATCTCAATGTAAAGAAGAACCTCATAGTGCTTCAGAGCCTTAGTCACAAGAAAGAAGACAAAATTAAAAATTAATTGGTCAACTTCAGATTGAGTCTGAACCTGGATCATTGATTCTGTATATTATTATGTCAGAAACAAAATAATATAAGATGTCTGTGTTAGTTATCTATGTATAGATCTATTTAGTATATCTATGTATGGACTACTTATAACCACTGCCAATTAGATCAAGACACATATTTAACTGCTTGTATCACAACTATAGGTATCACAAGCATATATCAATTAAAAATTAGAGTGATGTACTCGGATAAATTTGTAATTCCTGAAGTAACTGTCTATATGCAGAAAGTATAACATACATTTGTTAAATATTCCACCATAAGTTTTATATAAGAAACAATATTATTAGATACATAAGGAGTAATTTTAAGTTCATCTTGTGTCTTCTGTCCTAACTTATAAGTTTATATTTACCTTTTAATTGTAAATAAATAAAATTCATTGTACTTTAACAATTGTCTAACAATTATTATTTAGTTATAGAAAGGCTGAATGATTCATTGGTTGGCAAGTTAACTGGCCATGTCTGCGACATTTAATATTATATAGAAACCCTCTTCCAAAAACTAATTAAGTATATTATTTTATTGCTAATTGTGATATAAATAAAAGCTAATTTTCATTGAAATCAGTGGTTGAACTTTAGTTATTCTTGTATAAATTTAATATTTACTAAATGTATCATTTCTTTTCTATAAAAAATAATAATATATTATTGGCCTTAGAAATAGAAAAATGGGAAGAAGGAAAGAATCTTATTAGCCTTTGCCTAACTGTCGGACAACATATTATTATGCTTTGCTTACAATAATAAAAAATAACAGTAAATTCTTTGACTGTGTCACTAGTGGTAGTCTCCTTATCTACATGTAGGTTCCCCATACCCGATTATGCGCAGTGGCGTAGCTTGGGTCACCGACGCCCGGGGCGGATTCACACCTTTGGCGCCCAAACTAGGAATCTAAAAAAAATATAATTTGCCGCCTATTCTCAATTTTGGTCTCAATTCTCAATTCTCGCTCCTGATAGTGGCGCCCGGGGCAGTCCGCCCCTCCGCCCCCCCCCCCATTGCTACGCCACTGATTATGCGTAAGGTTCTGAGGCAGTTCGACCAGCCATTTACTCTGCATAACATTGTTTATGGGTCAGTGTGGGTTATTGGGTCAGTGAGTCACCTCAGGCATCAAACTGCAACTCAAACTTACCAGTAACAGTAAATCTCAGATTATCCTTGACATAGCCAGCTCTATTGATGGACACGACGACGTAGTAGTTAATCTCGTCTCCAACCTTCAGCTCTATGTTGGGAACCTCGACTGTCCACCTCCCATCCTTAGCGCTGATCACCTCGCCAGCGATGGACCCCACATCATTCTGGCTAATCGGCCTGTTTACGTTTCCTTGAAACACAAACAGCGCTAACTTTGGCGCGTCTGAAATTAATGAGAATTAATTAGGATTTGCGTATACTTATAATTTACTGACAATAAACTTTAACATCATTAATTTTATAGTTTTTCAACAATTTTAATTAATAAAATGACTTGTTCACAATGTCATTTTGTTCCTTTAAATTCCTACATACATCGATTTTGCATAGACCTTGGCACTTATTAAGATCTCCATTTTATTTGCGGTGATGCTCAGAGCCAAGCCTAATTTTTGTATTGAACTTGGCTCTCTTTTTTTACATTTATGTAATTGGTGAGATAAGAAAGTACTTACTTATTTACCTAAAAAAATATTTGCATGCCTATGTTATGGCGGAATGTGCTGAACCATTTATTAAACCTACCACCAATATTGTAAACCATGTTTCACGCAAATAAAGATTCTTATTCTTAGGTAAATACCTATACCCTATGGCTACAATATTATAATCTCCATAAATTTTCATTTATCCCTATGCTAATGTCGTTTAATGTGCGAGTGGACCCAAACGCTACAATAATTTAAAAATTAGTGACAATATTTGAGTGAATATTTTAGTGACATAAGTTGATGGTTCTTACATTTCTATTGCAAGCTGTTCTTAACCGACTTCAAAATGGAGGAGGTTCTCAATTCAAAAAGTTTCTAAACTTTCGCGCCAATACGTTAATTTCTCTTGATGAGATAAGGTTATATTGCGGGGACTATACCTGTCTTAATTTGAATGATTTTTTAAAGTATTTCCTGGTGTTCTTTTAATACGTTGGGATTTTACCGCGGCCAGTCACCTTTTATAACGATATTTTGGCGGGACTTTTTTACCTCCATCTTGGTAAATAACAGTGCCTAGTGAAGTAGTGATGTGTCATAGAAATGGTTTACTTTTTAAACAATGACTGTTGATTATGTGGCACTGTTTCGCCGGATATTTCCAAGGTTACGGTAATACAGGTAAGTACTGATAGGCACATTATCAGTCATAGGTAATTTTAATCATCTAATTTAATTAATAGAGAGTATTTTTAATTTTTTTTTTGAAATCTTCTGTTTTTCGAAAATCGTATTTAATTTCGTAACAAAGCAAAAATCACATATTTGAGGCCAAATAAACTTAATAATTACATTTTTAAACTATAATTATTTCTAAACATACGGTTATTGCAAGTTGATTAGCATACATATTATTATCCTGTATAAAATTTCGTTAACGCACCTTTAATGTGTATAGATAATATAGATATGATGTTCTTTGTACAAGGATAAAATCACAGAAATATTCCACTGCAAGGAGTAGGCCTCTCAACACACTAGTACACAAGCTCTTATTAACTAAACCCAAAATAACGTTAGTAGTTGAATACTGATTTGTTTCTTTTTGTTTTGGCATAATCATTTTAAAAGTTTCCAGTTGCTGCGCTGTCACGGATAATAATGTTGAGGGGAATTACTTTTATTTAATTGGCACTGACAGTTTATCAAGAGAGTTAAATTAAAATATTTTTGCAAAATTTCTGATAATTCTTTAACTATTATAGATTTATTTACGCCTAAGTACATCAATAACAAACACCTCGCTCTTATCAATGTGTTTTTTTTATATTTTTAAAATATTTCTTATATTGGTAGCAAGTAGCCATATGAAAGTCAAACGACAAAAAAATGTGATTGGTGCAACAAAATACTGAGAGCCAATGAGAATAGCAATAAAAAATGGAGATGGTTGATTTCACACACTTAAAAATAACAATATGTAGCTTATTCATTGAAATATTTAATATAGACAAATAAATCTGCTATCCGTGTCCTGTTATCAAAATTATATCTACCATATTTTCATGCAACGAAAGATGCAAATCGTTCAATTTTATATGTATAAAATTGTGTAACTTGAACTTAATTTTTATTATTGGTAATGCTTGCGACATTAAAATTTGATAACTTATTGTCCTTTAACTCATGTAAAGCGATACAAATTAATGCAAAATAATTAATAAAGATTTACAAAAAGTTTTTGATATTTACCCGGTATGGACGCTCGAAATCCTTTCGGTTTTAAAGCTTGTATTAACACATCCGGTATTTCATATTGAGCACTTGACTGTATAAATATTAATAACGTGAAGAAATACGCCGAGAAACGTGCGTTCGGTTCCGCGGACATTTTGCTACTGATTGTATGTAAATTTAAGCAAGTTAGCAAAATAAAGCATAACTCGTTTTAAAAGGTATGATGGTCTTTGTATTATTATGACTCATGAACTGACATGACTTATTCTTGTTTGACTTTGTTGCATATTTTCTACTAGCTAATTCGTGTCTCGAATTTTACTTGATATCTTAGACTGCAGATCCAATTTTGATAATATTGAACTTTGCAGTGATAGCTGGCATAAAAGTCACGTGGAAAGCTGTGACAAAAAATGTTTTCTTGTTTATCTGTAGAAATGTTAATAAAACATTTGTCGTATTAGTAAAGTTATCTGTATTTCGATTATAATTAGCACGTTGAAGTATTTCCCTTTAATCAACGTTTTTTTGCGTGACTATTATCTTGTTAAACATGTTTTTATTCGAATACAGATAAAAGAGCCCGAGTCTCTATCTTAAGCTTTCAGGAAACTATATAAACTATAAAAACGCAGTGTAGGACGCGGTCCAGCGCTATGGACCGATAATTCGTGATATTTTTCATTATTGATTGACTGTGGTACCTTTTAATTTTAATTACACGGCGACAAATAATGGTGTGTATAAATAAATATATGTACATAGTCTTAAAGAAAATCAGTGTCCATAATAATTATATTATATTATTAAACATTGTCATGCTAGTGTGTAGGGTTATCGTTTAGGTCACACGTCATTGTGATAAATGTAATATATTTTTACACTAACTGTTGAACGCGGGACTGCCCGCTACGAATAGAAAATAGCTCCACAAGAAGAAACAAATGGTATAAAAACTATCCTATGTGTTAATCCTGATCCTGAACTATCTGTATACCTAGTTCCATTTAAATCTGTTCAGTGGTTTTTGCGTGAAAGAGGAACAAACATCCATACATCCGAACCACGCATGCAAACTTTTGCGTTTATAATATTAGTAGGATACATGCATATATGATTTTCATTGTGTTCGTATTATAACGTTATTAATACAAAACAGAATTGTTTTTCCTGTACTAGTTCATTCATCACTTATAGAAAAAGACACTATTGTACCCACGGAAGTTTATCGTTGGACAATGGTCATTTCATCGAGTGACGCTAAGTCACGTGATTTTTTTAATTGATTTGTCATTTGAGCGTTTTCTAGCATAGAAATAGGCAAAAGAAAAGCAAATCGAAAATCGTAGGCAGTAGACATATTGTTACTACTTATAACAAGGACTACACGAATATTGTAGTGATTGAAAACCACCGCGAGGTGTCGCAGGTTCGATCACCGCGCGCCTTTGCGCATGTTCTTTCATAAACAAAAGGTTTAAAACCTCTTCCGCTTGACTCGCCCTTGACCGCCTCTTATTTTATTAACGGGAAGAAAATATAATAAGCTCAACCGATGAAATCGTCAAGTGTGCGCTTAGCCTAACTGCACAATCTGTCAAAAAAGCCAAGACCTTAATTTTAACTTTAACTAACCAAAAATACTCTTGTCCAGCCCATGAAGGCTTGGTCAGTCCCCGTTCGCTTTCGCATGTTTTTCGCACATCTCGACGTTTGCTACGGAACTAAGTTATAGTGTTTCCGCGAACTTGCATCATTACCATCCCTCCGACTTATCAATGTGTAGTGTCGTGATTGGATTCCGAGAAATGTAATAAAATAGCCGTTCAAGCGCCAGCCGGACTCACGATTTAAGGGGATTCGAACAAATACTGAAGAAATCAGATGAAATCTATCCAATAAATTTTATTAGCAATTATTATTAGCAAGTTGTCAAATATTACAACATGTTTATTCTAAAAATTAGCGAACTAATGAATGACTAATGAGCTACGCCACTCTTATAGCAACTTAGTAACATTTAAATAAACAAAGCAAAAAGATTACACATACCTATCATATTATTTTTTATTGCTTATACGTTCATGTTCATTAAGTTCTTATTCTCATGTTTAGTTTTAATATATGTACAAATAAACATTATTTAAATTAAGGTTTAATTCCAAAGTGAAGACTCTGGAATCATCTTAGGCTTTATTTAATTTGGCTATTTGTGGTTTTTTCAAATTGCAAATTTCTCTTCAACTGCAAATATTGAAGACACATCAAAAAATGAAATTTTTCACAGTGAGATACTACCACAGCGGATAACATTACGTTAGGATTTTACATTTCAGCAGTTACTTTAGTCCTATCTTTATGCTTGACTAGACCATTTGCTGGGGTCTTGCATCCAAAGGACGCAAGGGACTAGGTTATCACAACGCTTCAACTCTGATGTAGTCGACAAGGAGTTCTGGCTGGTTCCACGTTGAGTACCAGGCTTCCATGTCTTGCCAGAAGTTGAGTAGAGCCTTCCTGCTCACGTTGGTCCAAGGTTTCGCGCGACCGTTCTCTGTTAGCAGTTTGTCAGGGAACTGCTTGATACTGCCGGCTGCCACGCCCAATGTTAGGTGAAACTGTATTATTGAATAAAGGTTTTACGAAAACAATTAAGGCTAGATGAAGTAACTTAATTTTTTTCCAGGAGGGAAAGAGCTCCCTAGGTGTTACATATCTACTAAAGACAAACGAGTTATTGGGTACTTTGAGGTGTAATTCAATTGGTGCATGTACGAGCATCTATATCCAGTCAAGTCCTTCGATTTCCTGCTCTATTCTGTTCTGTTCTGTTTTCATTCGATGCAAGTCAGTATAGAAAAGTTGTTGCATATTGACATTATTGCATTTTCATCAATATTGCACCTCGCCATCGAATTAAAGTGAAATATCAAGAGACTTGTAGTTTTATTAGGAATTAGTACTCTACATATTCGTCAAATGGTGCTATCTTGGTCCCAAGGCCGAGCAGGCTGCGCGGCACCTCCGAGCACATCCTGGAGAACTGGTCCCGAAGTCCCTTCGACGAAGGTTCCACGTGAGACCATCGCTTCCCGTCTACCAACAGTGTTATATTATCTGAGGATAAAATTTGCAAATGTGAATAATGACGTGAAACCGAAAATTTGATTAGAAATATATAAGCTAATTTTTAGAAGGATTCTCTTACTATACCTGGCGTCCAAACAAGTGAAAACTTGTGGAATTCGTCACCCCACATTCCGTTCTTTATTTTTTTATTGCTAAGTAAAGTATCGTAGCATTGTGCGTCCATTACTGGGCCGCCAAACAGCACCTATCGAAAGAAAAATATAAGTGGAACTTCAATTGAAAACGCTCATTTCGCGTTTGCTTTAATTATGATTTAAAAAAGTGTCGGTTTTGCGAGGGTCTCTCAAATATACAAATCACATACAAACTTATAACAAGCATTCGTGGATCATGCTTTGGTCTCGCTAAATGCTTGTCCTACGCGGGGATCGAATTCGTGACACGACGCGCTCAGATGCTTTTTGCCAAATCTGCATTCAAGTTTTAGCTTTAGCTGGGTCCTCAATTATTATTGCAAACTTATCAGTTCAATTATTCACATTTTACATTCTCGGTCTTGGTACCTCGTGTATTAATCCATAACAAGTCTTACAACTTTGGCAAACATGTATTGATGTTCCGATTTTTTTTTTAAACTTTTTGGAACAGTACAATTGCAAATTGCGTTTACCTTATTGGAGTATTCTGTAGTTCGACTTTTTAGTTCCCTGTTACCACGTGCAGATGCTATGTTGATCACACCAGAACTGTAGTGTTTGCTTCCATACTTCTGCAAGTACGGCTCTAACAAGATCTCTGAAAAGAAAAAAAAAATTGCTACATAATGTACTCATAATATTTAAAATACTACGAAAACGTTTCAAGAAAGCTGGTTATTCGATGATATAATAAAAGATTCCCATTTTTAATTCTAGTTTTAAAACATATTAAAAGTGACTAAGGTCCAGAGAGCCACTACTAAATTAAACTTTTACAGTTGTGAAAGCGAGGTGTTGAAAGGGTTATTTTTCAAGAGGTAAAGTTCCCCTGTCTTTATAAAAATAGATGTTCCTCACCAGGATACAACCAGTCGCCTTGCGGTAATTTAGCGCGCACTGTGACTATCCCGTATGTGAACGCGAAGCCTTTGGAAGTGATCCGGCCGCTGACGACGGGCGGCAGGATGTCGGCGCCCCACGCATGCTTCATGCAAACTTCAGCTGATGATGTGCACCTGTACAAGGAAGTCGGACCTACTGACAATGCTTTATTTTTCTCCAGCTTTTTATTATTTGTGATTGATTTCATCGGGGGTTCTAACAGAGGTTTGTAAACGTTTTTGAAAGACACTAATCTTCACTGCGCGGTGATGTATGTTGGCTATCATTGTTCTATGTTGTTTACAGGAATTGAATATATTATGTTGGGTGTGACTGGCGGGCTTGTATGTATTAAGTTTGAAAAACCTTCGCTTCTGTGCTTAAAAAAGTGAGGACCTACTATAAAGTTGATAATAATCTATACTAATATTTAAAGCTGAAGAGTTTGTTTTTTGTTTGTTTGAACGCGCTAATCTCAGGAACTACTGGTTCAAATTGAAAAAATGTTTTTGTGTTGAATAGACCATTCATCGATGAAGGTTTTAGGCTATATACCATCACGCTGCGACTAATAGGAGCGAAGATACAATGGAAAATGTGGAAAAAGCAGGGCAGGTATAAATCATAACTTATATCTTCTAACCACGCGGACGAAGTCGCGGGGAATTGCTAGTTAAAGTATATAAAAGAAGATAAGTAAGTTAGCTGGTGTGGACAATAAATTAACAGTTTTAGAGAAAACGTTACTATTAATTGAGGTTTCTACCGCTGCGGATGTGGAAGGGCGATGCCCATTGTGCTGTCACGCTTCCACAATCGTAATAAATTATTACAGCAATATTTATTTTTCTTAGGGAATATTATCGGAAGAATTGTAACCTTTTTAGAACACACTATTCGGTAATAAGAGGAACTATTGAGTTTACCCTTGAAGAAGATTGATAGAGCCTGTAAAAATGGTTTCGTTGGTGAACCCTGGCTGTTTTTCCTGCAGTTTGGGTGCGATTCTCAGTTCCCCATTTTTCACCATCACTGTTGGGTCAGTGGGCAGATTTTGGTACGACACGAACGGGAATTCCTGTAGATTTCAATAGACTGATTATGTAACGAGGAATAATCTATATCTATACTAATATATAAAGCTGAAGAGTTTGTTTGTTTGTTTGAACGCGCTAATCTCAGGAACTACTGATCCAAATTGAAAAATTGTTTTTGTGTTGAATAGACTATTTATCGAGGAAGGCTTTAGGCTATAAACCCTCACGCTGCGACTAATAGGAGCGAAAATACAATGGAAAATGTGAAAAAAGCAGGGCAGGTATAAATTATAACTTATATCTTCTACCCACGGGGACGAAATAAAAATGTGTCGATATAAAAATAGACCAGAACAGAACTTTGGCATGGGGAAAAATTAAAAAGTCTGATAATCTTACCGGTGAATTAGAAGGAATGTAATGTTCGATTTGCCACATCTTGTCCCGGAACGAATCGAAAGTGTCTTCAAATATTGTCTGTCCTCCGCAAACGATGGCACCTCCGCGAACTTTAGTCACGGTTGGTTGGCAAGGTTTTGGGGTGGTGGTTCGCATCGTGGTGGTGCTTGGCGTATTCGTGGTTGTCGTGCGTGGGGTTCGTTTCGTGGTCGTACGTGGCATCCTTGTGGTCGTTGTACGTGGGGCTCGTGTGGTGGTGGTACGTGGGGTACGCTTTGTTGTCGTTCGTTGTATCCATGGTAGAATTGGTAGCCTAGGTGGTGTAGGTAGCCTGGGTAGCCTGGGTGGTATAGGTGGTCTAGGTAGCCTAGGTGGCCTAGGTAGCCTAGGTGGTCTAGGTAGCCTAGGTGGCCTAGGCATCCTAGGTGGCTTTGGGAATACAGGATACGGAAGAGGCAATGTCGGCCATACTAAAAACAAGAAACAAATCAATATAATTGTAATTAAGGATCACTTAATTCAGAATACCTATTAAAACTAGCTGAGTATAAGTTTGCGACGAAATAGCAACTTTTTTATTCTAAATTCCATTTATCGCTAGCCGATGGAAATTCTTCACTGTTTCAAATTAGCTAAGATGATATGCATTACCTGGGTTACTCGGCGGTGGCCGCGTCGCCTTATTTCTTACATCTATACCAACATCGACATACACCCAATTGCCGTGTATGTCGCAGTACAGTTCACCTATAAAAAGTGGCAAAACTTAAAAAAAGATTTTTAGATTATTATTTATTCCTTTTTTCTTAAAAAGAAAACGGATCTCCCCTGTGTCGCGGAGGGGTGACACGAACATTCAAGTCAGTACATTTTAATACACCCAGACTCAGTACAAGCATTCGTGGACCTCACAAACGCTTGTCCCGCATAGGGGTTTGGCCTAGTGACCTTAACCACTTGGCTGTCCACCCAAACTTGATGAGGAGTTGTCGTGTTATTGCGTAGCTTTTATGATCACGTACTAGCTCTAGCATTAGATCAGCGCCATGCCGTTAATTAATTTTATTTGACACAAGCAAGCAGCTTATAGATAGTAAAATAAAAGAGAACTGGAATAACATGAGTCTGTCCCATGGATGGGTGACATTTTAATTATTTAGGAAATTACCGTGAGGAATCCTAGATTCAAAACGAATCTGAAGTCTGACGTGGTGATCAATGCTCAAGCTATAATTAAGTAGGAAGATACCTTGTCTTAGAAGTGGGGTATTTATGAGCCACATCATCGGATGAAAATCATCTGGGCTAGGGAATACCAGATAACATACTACAATATGTAGCGAAGGCCAACGTACCGTTATCCCAAAATGTTCCATGTTTACATTTCGGTTGTAACTTTGTAGTTGTTTCTTCATGTGATCCTAATCCATCACCACTGCCTGCAAAAACAGAAAATTTCATTTGTACCAACAACTGTCATGACATCTGCACCTCTAGCTAAGTGCCATTTCCACAATCGTGAAGGACAAAATAAAACATATAAATGTATGGAGATTCCAGGTCTAAGTCACGGGATTTCTAGAAACGAAATGTAATTTCTAAATATTTGAGCGTCTTTTATTGAAGTAAACGATTGTAAAACCAACTTTAACTTGGCTAGAGGGGCTGATATATCTAGATAGATATAATATATCTAGATGATTAGATTTTTTAACAATTTAATGGCTCTTTGGGATGCTGTGATACATTTTTTTCCATCCTAATCAAAATTCGTACACCGACTGTCAAACACTTTTTCACTTTTTCGAAAGTTGTTTGTGTTTCAGAAGGGAGGAAAAATGTGGGTACTATGCCTAATCTCTCTGGTCGTGTCAGATTGCAGTCCCATCGTTCTATTAAAAATTAAGTAAGGCTAAAATATGTTGTGCACTATAATATGTCGTGCGCAGTGTACGAATTGCTTACGATACTAGCTGCTGCTCTTTGGCCGAAATTTGTC
This sequence comes from Trichoplusia ni, assembly GCF_003590095.1. Lineage (NCBI taxonomy): Eukaryota > Metazoa > Arthropoda > Insecta > Lepidoptera > Noctuidae > Trichoplusia > Trichoplusia ni. The sequence goes on from NC_039487.1 coordinate 11,061,747, forward strand.
AACCTATACTATATTTTGGGCCCAAATTCAATTAAATCCATTAGTTGGGCTCCGTGACTAACTATGACATGATTTTTATTATCGGTCGACGGTCCCTGACCTTTGTATCCAAACTTGACCCCTAGGTACAGCAAAGCGCAATGATTACGGTTCTTTAAGAATGGCACTACGTGTAAGAGTATTTTACGTGTTAATCCTGGTTATAAACCACCTGTGTAAGAAGTTTCGTCTAAATCCATTCAGTGGTTTTTGCGTGACAGAGGTTCAGACATCCATCTATCCATTCAAACAAGCTTTCGCGTTCGGTTAGACTGGGAGTCGTACCCCAACATAGCAGGGAAAAGGCTAGGCCGATGTTGACAAACTTTCGCGTTTACAACATTAGTAGAATAAATAAAAGATCTTTTAAATTATTTAACATGAGTGATTGCAATAAAATGATTGGGTTTGAAACATTGACCTTAAGAAATAAATACATTATTGGCAGATAACACAATATGTCAATAAAGAACATTGCACTATATTGCAACAACATTTTTTAAAAATATTTATGAAACGGTACAATTTAATGCTGGTGAAATGGGACAAAGGAGCAAATGGCACTGATAGAGTTTTAGCACAGTAGTAGTATATTATTATGGTGGTTTCACTATAAAATTGAATAATTTAATCGATCTATTAAGTCGGCCCTGCAGAACACCTGCATCCCAAGAAGCTAAATAAACCGGTGTTATTCTTTAGTGGTAAAATGAAAATCTATATTTTGGAATATTTTTCTTAGTTTCTGATGTCGTTCTATTAATTAAACTTTTGTTTATTGCGTTTCTACCATTTTATTTTATAATCTAATAATTTTTTTTTTATAAACCTGTGTACTGCCTAGCTATGTCTAAAAACATGTAACCTACTTATGGTTTAAAATGAAACAAGATGTCTACTTATAAGTAGACCAAGACCTATTTATTTAGGCATGTGTTGAGTATTTCATAAATTTATCTTAAGCTTGCCTGTAATCGGGAAATTCTTATGAAACAAGCAGCTTCCCTGTGAAATTCCTTTTTCTGTTTTCACTGTTATTTTGTACATAGAGTAATTAATTAATAAATAAGTAATAAAAAATAAGTACCAAAATAATACATACCATCATCATATTGGTCGATAAACTGGTCTCGGTAGTACGCGTCTAACAATGGTACTTGTACGAAAAATTGAAATATTACTAAGAGGAGAGACACGTCTTTCCCCTGGGAAAGCATTCTGATACTAAATGATATACGACTTGTGTTGGACCCACGGCTTTCCTTACGTATAATATAAACAATGTTATCAGAGAATTACGAATAGACGCCCGTAGCTAAAAATATACAACACAAAAAAAAAAACTTGAATGAAATGAATAGAGTAACATTTCAAAATAGTGATTTCAACTTTTTCGGAGATTTTTCATTTCATTAATCAAATAATTAATATTTCTGTGATGTTTGATAACAGTCCAGTGTAACTTACAAGGTGAGATTGAGTTGGCACTTTGGAACCTGTCACGAAATACAAAATTGCATCATAAAATATATTTACTAACCTGAAATCGAGTGTAAATTATACATTAATGTTAAATTATATGCATGCTTTCCCTTGATCATATTTTCTAAAAAGAAATGCAGGTTTCAGTGATGTAACGAATATTGGCATTCGGCATTCGAGAATGGAAAAAAATATGTAATCAGAATCAAACGTGTTAGTTCTGATATCTATCGTCTTAGATAGATTATAAGATTTAAATGATATTTAATGTAACGATCCAAAAGACAAACTATGTAAATATACTTTGATGGACTTTTTATATTTTTAGAGGTACCTACCTTATTTAATAAACAATAATATAATAATAATAATAAAAATATATTTTAACTATCCAGTAATAATAAGTCCTTGGTAATAAAAGCGAATGTGTTAAACATAAGAAAACATTTGCAATAATTATAATTCTTATCGTCCATAACTGTGGTCCAGGTTTTCCCCACATTGATAAGTGTAGTGCAGTTGTTTTCGTAGACGTTATTCTTCGAAAAACCCAAGACACTTCTCCGGATACTTAGAGAATATTTTCGAAAATACCTATTAAAAAGGATTCTCCCGGTTAGGAATTTAATTCTTGTGTCGCAGTAGGCTAGGTTAGGCACATGCACAGAAAACCCAGGACCAAATGCTCTTCTTACGCGGGGATGGAACCCGGGTTTGCTTTGATGATACCACTTGGCTAACCGTGCAGTAAATAAATATTATTTTCTTTGTATTTAATCATATTACATAAAAGAAGGAAATTCGATTGAGTTGCTTAATAAGAACTAATAAAAAACTGTTCCTTGAAACAAGCTTTTCAGCTTAGTTTCTTGCATTGAGATCAAAAATCTCTGGCATGGGTTGCACCCATAGATTACCCTAGACAAATATGTTTGACCAGTTCCCTCAAAATGATGATTATTATTACATCCTAAAAACGATGAAGGGAACTTTTTAGCCATTGATCATTTCTTTTTGATACGTCCACGAATTTTAAACGACATCGGGGTAAGCTCTGGATTTGTCCCTGCGGCCTGAATTTGATATGGCAGTCCATTGGCACTGGGTTATAATATCTGCTCCTATAGTACTCCCGATGTTTTATAGTAGATAAATAATATTGCACGGATGGCCGAGTGGTTAAGGTCACCACGCCAAACTCATTGTGCTCGTCGTGTCGCGGGTTCGATCCCCGCGTAGGACAAGCATTTGTGTGATCCACGAATGCTTGTTCTGAGTCTGAGTTTCTTTGTGCATGTGAGTTGTATGTTTGTAAACCCCCCGCGACACAAGGATTATGTAAATTCCTTAGTGCAGGAGTCGTTTTATAAAAATAAAAATACTACGGTTTATTTTTTTTGCTGAGGATCCACTACTATGCACACTTAAATCAAGCCCATTACCCTTGTGGAAGGGACAAAGATATGGCGAGATTATCTGCTTGACTATAGTATTGTCTTGCTTTTACAATAGGAACGATATTGCTGTATGTGTTAATAGTGTAGAAATTAATAAAAAGGTAAATAAAAGTCATTAGAGTAAGTCTTATGGTTTATTGATGTTGCAAAGTACAGTAGATTGTAGAGTATAATGCACCGGACCTGAAAAAAACGAATTATATACCCCATGTAGCTCAATTAAACCTTCATATTTTCAAATTATCTTTGAGACATTTTTTAATTTATTTATTTTTTACTCAGAGGGCTTTCGTTGGTCTCAGATCCTATCGTTGCACTATAAGCGATTTCTATAAAGTGTTTAAAGTGCGAATATTATAAACCATTTTTTTTTTCAACTTAGCGCAAATCTTTTTAAATAATTCAGTATTCCCGAATTAAACTTTCTTAACAACTATCACAACCTTGCCAAAATATCTTAAGGTTTTGTACCTGATTCTCCTTATAGCGCAAATACTCTGACGTAGTCGATCTGGAGAGCACTGTCTTCGAACCAGGTGGAGTGCCACTGGTCCCTCGCGTCCCAGAATTTGATCATGGCTTTGGTGGCCTCATTCTTCCAGGGTTTATTGGGACTGTCGGCGAATTCCCGGACACCACCCACGTTGAGACCAACCGCTACGTAGAACTGGTAAGAGATAGTTTTTTACTTGACTGGCCTGTTAATGTATTGGTTAGTCACCCTGCCTGCTACACCGCAGGCCGTGGGTTCGATTCCCATCCAGGACAAATGTTTGTGTGATGAGCACGATCATTTGTTCTTTGTCTACGTGTATTCTATATGATGTATGTATTTAGAAATATTTAAGTATGCTTATCAGTTATCTAATAGTCATAATAAAACATTGCTTAGTATGAGACTAGATGGCGTTTTGTGAAAGTTGTGGAATATTTTTATTATTTACATTCCCATCGACTTTCGGTACCATAGTCTGATACAAGTAAGGCTATCTCAAAAATGTTCATGAGAAACTGGATTCGGAAAATAGTCGATTACAATTGCAGTTGTTAAAATAATGATTATTCACATACATAATCAGTTATTTCAGTATTTTTGAAATTGAGGCTCTATTGAGCAGTTATTTTTTTATTGCCCATAAATGATCTCACCATGTCTAAAAGTAAAGGAATTATATTTTGCATTACCTGAACCTCTATTTTTAGAACTTCGGATTAATTTCCCCATACTAACCATGTCATCAAAGGGAGCCATGACAGTTCCCTTCAGCCACTGCGAGGCTGCCTGCACGTGGTTCTCAGAGGCACTCTTGTAAAAGCCTTCGGAGGGTGGTGCCACCTCTCCATACTTCTCACCATCCACGAAGAGTGAAATGCCGTCTATTGCAAGAAAAGAAAAAATATTTTAAACGTTTTTGATTTGTTCCCCAACTTGATAAGTTCGAACTCATTGTTCAACCGTAGTTGTTGTTTTGCTTAGGGGTAACGAATTGTCATTTTCAAATGTATGAAAATATGAGCATTTTCAATCAAAGGTAGAAATGAAACTTGGCTAAAAGGGCTGTATCTTTTAGCTGGCTATCATTAAGAATATTGAATCAATTAATTTTTGCTAGTATTGTGTAATATTTTTGATATGTTATGAAACCATTCCGACCAAGTATTTTGGTTAAACATTTTGCTATCGTTTGTTATTTTGCAAATATTTTGTTGTTTTATCCGAATTGTGTTGAAATAACGTTGAATGGAAACATACATTTATGAAAACGAGTTTCCTAAAAGCACTTTTGGAAATGAGTTTTGGAATAGTAAACAATATTCAGTATTTGTATTTAAATACTAACATACACTGTTGCAGATTACTGTTTAAATAGCAAATAAATATTATTTTATACAGTCGCAGTAAAATATTTTTGTGCTTTCGGGTATTTGTATAATGAAGTTAAATTAGTCCGTCAGAATGATTTTAAAAAGTTTTGAGAAAGTATTTTTTCTTTTGCATGACAACACCGGACATGATAAATATATTAAAATCAACATCTTCGAACATATTATATCCAAGTTTATTTTTGGAAATGTTCATATTAATTAGTTGATCACGGATAACCTACGAGTACTTATCGAGATCGTCCGACTGGTTTCGAACCCATCTGAAGTCCTGAATGACGAGGTAATGCAGTGACAGCATTGCGTGTAGCGAAACTAGTCGAGCGATTCCGATATCATCGGATAAACCTTTACGAAAATTATCGCAATAAGAAAATAAGTGAAAACGTTGATTGTCAACCAAAACATAAAAATAATATTACCTGGTCTCCATTCTACTGAATAAATATGGAAGTCCTTAGTCCAGGCATCGGACCCAGTCCTCTCTCTCAAATGAGACGACCTAAAAGGGTATAAAACAAAAATCAAATTCAGTTACAATACAATTAAGGACGAAAATATACGTCATGTGCAATTTCCAGGCGAGTTGTAGCGTAAGCCCATCGCAGACAAATTAAATTTATCACGCTATGGCTGAAATTATTTCTAAACCGTCAGGGATAGTGCAAATAAGTAAATCTACCATACGTAAAGCCGGCGTGCCTACAAAACGTATAGTTTTACAGAGGAAGTTTAAAACTGAATTACCATGCTAATTTTTTAACTAATGTGTCACTGTAATATTTGTCAGATGTAGGTACTTTAAATTTAAATTTAGATGACCTACAGTATTACGTCCAAATCTGTCGAATAACGTTACGGTTTTGCTATACAAGATATTGTTGTTTTTTCTAATTAGAGCCACGAATCATCTAGTGGCCTACATTCTGCTAATTACCTGTAAGGCTCCGTGGCACACATGATAGGGCCTGCGTATAGTTTCTTGGAGAATTCCGCATTGCCCTTATTAGTCGCTACACGAATGATCCCTGACGCGTAGTTGTTGATGCCGTATATGTTATCACGAGGTTCCAGTTGGATCTCTGAAATGAGAAATGACTACATATGACTTGGAGACTATAGGCTCAGTGGATAGTCGAGTCGTTTAGGACCTGATGCGGGTTCGATCAACAGATAGGGCTAGAATTTGAATAAGATCTAGAATTTGTGAAAGTTTGTTGATATATTTTTTCATGCTATAGTTAGTAAATTATTTTTTATTTAGCCAGTGAATTGGGGACAGCCCAGGGACTTATTCACCAGTGAATTGTAATTTGGTATTCATTAAAGGTGGCTACAAAAATATAGATGCTTATTGTACCTGGGTAGATCCAGTCCCCGAGTGGCAGCTTTGCCCTGACTTCGATCTTGCCAAATTTAAAGGCGAATGTGTTCTTAGTCGTGATCTTAGCTGAGACGATCGGAGGCAGGATCTGAGGTCCCGATGCTTCTCTAGCACAATCAGTTGTTCCTATAACGCCTGTGCATCTGGAAATACCAAATTAGTAAGAAGCACAATCAGGAAGACTATGTATATACGTCTAATATCGATGTTCTTTTATTCTGGACAGCTTTAGGTTGCTTGTCCATGGAAGCAGACGAGACTGCGTCAGAAATGGTATCCAATGGGAATGCGTAAATTTTCCCCTATAGCTGTTTAGTCAAGTAACATGTCTATATTTTTTAACTTCAATAGGAAACTCTCGAATGTATGAAGATGTGAAAAGTCATGTCAAAGTCACATACGTATTGAATCACTATTATTTTTGCGTTTTTGATAGACGATTGTAGAACTGTCACTTGGCTAGAGACGCAGTTAATCACCTTTCTGGTAAATAGTTTACCATTATTCAGCTCCTCAGGCCTCGCATCATTAATATTATTATACTGGCAGCTTATTTACTTCTTTATCTTTTTGTTATTATGAAAATACTTATAGTGTTGATAAATTAAACGATTTTAATTAATGTAAGTTTTGATTTATTATACCTATAAAACAAATATTTTTCCTGTTATTTCTTACGTAATATTTAAATAATTACTGTAACAGGAAAAAATATACAGCGTTTAATTTTATACCCGGATGAGCATCTATGAGAGAGTTTTGAATTATTGACTCTAATAGATCCGGTATTGTAATAAAACTGAGTGGCGGTTCGATCTCCGCTTAGTAAAAAAATTGTGTGGTCCTCAAATGTTTGTTCTAAGTTTAAGTGGCTTTGTGCAGGTGACTTGAATGTTTGAAAAATCCTCCACGACTCAAAGGGGGACTCAAGGGTTCCTTACCGTATGATTCATTTCCAAAAATAAAATGTTGTATCAGAATGTATGTCACCTTGCATTGATGTCCAGGGTCTGACGAGCAAAGTTCTCTCCGTAGATGGACTCCAGGGTGACAGGTTTGATGGAGAGCTTCCCGTCCTCCACAGTCACGCTGGTGTCTTGCAGGTACATGTTGAATGGAAAATCCTGTTTGTTAAACAAAAATAACACTTATTGCAAGAGAGATAAGAGTGAAAATTTCGTGCGCTTAGACTATGGGAGAAATATTCCTTTAAGTGGCAAGTCCATAAAATACTGTGTTTTACTACAATGAAACTATAAAATCTATATTTTGCTTTAATGTGTTCGAAGTATATGAAACACACACTCACACACATTATTACCACTTCAAGACACACATACACAAAAAAAGAATACTTTCTAAAATTACTTTAATTTATAAAAGAAAAACGACTTGCCGGTCCTCCAACAAACTTATTTTCAGGCGTCCAAACTTTTCCCTTTGCGATGCTGGCATTGAAGTGATCTTCGAACAGAAGCTGCCCTTGACAGACAAACCCTGGCACGTTGACCTTGGACACTGACAGCTCGCAGGGGTACTGCACGTTGTCCTCAATGTCCATGGGTGACGCAGCGGCTGGAGGTAAGGATTCTGGGCGGGATGTGATAGGCTCACCGTTTGGACCGACGGGATTACCGGCTTCGTCGACGTAACCTGAAAATCAATAAAAAATAACAACCTGCAGGTTTGTAGAAGTGTGAATCTATAAAAAAATGTAAGATAAAGACGTCAGTAGTCGGTTATTTTAAAAAGAAACACCATATTTTTAGTATTAGTTAAGTTCCAGTTTACAAGGGTATTTTTAGACACTTTTTTAAATTGATGATAATATGGAAGAACGAACTCGCGTAGAAATGTATTGTTATTTCTTGTATGTTATAGAAGTACTTAGCTTTAAAATAAACCATTAAATGTGTTTTTTTAATCCTAAGTGTATCTATTTTATCTTCTGCAAAAATATTTTTTCTTATGTTTTAGTCCAATTTAAATCTATTTAAGTGTCGTTTATGATAAGTTTAAACACCAGATTGTACCAAAAGGGAGGAGATTTACTTCCGTCAGTTTCTGAAAAAAACAAATCCTTCCTAACACCGATTATAACCACTTTCGGGAGATAAAAGATTTCCTGAAAGAATAAAAGGCACGAATACCTTTGGCAACCACGGAAAACAATAGATAAAGAGCTGAATATCTTTTCAAGGTGTTTTTGTCTTAAGACTCTCCAAACATGATCAGATATAATACGTTTAGTAAGTGTATATTGTTATGTATAAAGTTTTAGTGATAAAGGGATTTGAGTCTTTTCGATTAAAAGGATTGTAAAAAACCTTTTTTTTAAATTTGGTTTTCATATTTTCATCCAGTATAGCTTTGATGTAAAGTATTATTGAGATTTGATTTATTTTGTGATTTTAACAGTTAATTCAGCAACCGATTTTAATGATTATTTTAGTTAATTAAAAATCCCTCCTTGACATAACATTTCGTATTTTAAGAAATCTCTGTATTGGTTACTTTTGGTTTCTTGGCAGAAATAAGACAGGCCTACAAAAATATAAGTATAGAAATAAGATGAAATACATACCGAATATAAATTAATATGTGATCTAATAATTCGTTTCTTTTATTCAAATACGTGATTCTTTTGTTTTAAACCTAACCGGTAATTAATATAAAATGCTGAACTGTGTTTTAATTAAGAAAGCACTATGTTGACATACAATAAACAAATCGTTTTATCATCCATACGTTTACATTTGTCAGAAAATATAGTATATAATAATAAACCTATATACATAAGCGCTATAACATGTAAGACGTATTTTGACCTTATGATAAACCAATCTCGTTGCATATATACATTTTATATCTACATATTAATTAGTGACCAATTTATGATTTTGCGTAGATTAAAATGTTTTTTATATGTCGTATACCGAGTGGTATAGATTTTAGCGTGAACCCGCTGATCAGGAAGTGTCAAGGGTTGGATCCCTGACTAGCAAAGTAAATTTGAGTTTGGGTACTTTGTGCAAGTAACTTGAATGTTTGTGAAACCCTCCGCAACACAAGGGTGGTATAGACTACAGCCGTGTCCAAGAAAGCTACTCTGGTAACCAACTATATCTCTATCATTCCCCTTGACAAAGAAAGAGCCAGCATGACAACTGAGTTTTATTTTATCGAAAGTATAAGCCTTACGAGTGACAGTCCATTGTCCGTTATCCTCGCGATAACCTAGTCCGTCTTTAATGATGAAAGTCCAATAGTACACGGTGTCTCCGAGGTGCAGCTTGACGTTCCTGTCCCTGAAGGTCCACCTTCCGTTCTTGGGTTTGGTGATGTCTCTCGACCACTGACCGGCTTCCAAACCATTCATTTCCTCGTTCAGCTTCCCATGGAAAGCGAATAAGGAGTAGTGATCATCTGGAATTTAGAGGATTTCGAATTAAATAAAATAAATAATAAATGCGGACAACAGCACATACATTGTTCTGAACCCAAAGTTAGTTGCTAAAGCACTTGTGTTATGGAATTCAGATACAACGAAGGTACCACAAACACCCAGACCCGAGACAATGTAGAAATGTGAATTTTTACATTGACTCGACCAGGGATCGAACCCGGGACCTCAGAGCTAGCGACACCTTGAAACCGGTGCGACCGACCACTCGACCACGGAGGTCGTCAAATTAAGTTCGAACATACATCAAGTACAAATGAATATTGATTTCAATGGTGTTCAATTAGGGAGATCTATGTCGAGTTGTGGACGAATATGGGGGGCTGATGATGATAGTTTTGACAATGTTTGAAATTAACAATAGGTTCCTTAGGTTCAAAAATTGCTCCGTGAAATAACTACACAGTGAAATGGTAAAATATCTGACTGAGCAAAGCCACACTGTGCAACATGTCGCGGGTTCGATCCCCGTGTATTCTGAACCTTAGTTCTGAGTTGGTGTCTTCGTGTGTGACTAAAATGTTTCTGAAACTCTCCTCGAAAGTAATTCTTTTTAAAAAAGATATTGACAATTGGAGACAGTGGAAATGACTTTTAAGCGTTTATCATCCACGTTAATGATTATCGAAATGTGGTGGGTTGGACGTTTTCTGGAAAAAAGGAATCAAGTTTCTCCATTTCAAATGTTTTTTTTTGTATTATCGTGTAATGCACAATGGATAATTTAGACTAGACGAATTCATTCCGATAAAACGAAGTTCGTTCTATCAGAAAGTAAACGTATAAAAGTAGAAAAATCGTTGAAAAATGCAAAATTAATGGGCCTCATTCAATGAAGCCCATTCATGGCGCTCAACTGTAGCAAACAGTTTGACTACATGGTTATCGAAATAATATAAACTTTATTATGAACTTACGATATTTACAACAATGACAAACCACTGTATTCTACAAAAACTTTTAAATAGTAAATATAAACTCATCGTATGTAAACATATGTACAATCAATTATGTTTGTATGTATAGAAAAAACGATCGACCGCAAGGCCATTATAATTCTTGAGATCCATCAGAAAACCCCGATAACTGGTTGTTAGGTGACGTCACACTTGTGATTATTGGTAATCTTTATTCAAAATTCATATTTTTGATTCATAGCGTTTTTGTTATTAATATTTTCTACCGATTCAAAAAAGAAGTGGGTTCTTATTACATCCATTTTTCTTTTTATCTTTGTAAATTCAGGATTTCGTATTCAATGATCGGTTCGTTTTTTTTTATTTAAGGCAAAATAGCTGTCGTTTCCTTCCATTAAAAATTTGTCAAGTTCCTTTTCATTTAAAGTTAATTCAAGTATGTTTTGTTATTAAAACAATATCCTACTACTATTATAAAGGCAAAAGTTTGTAAGTATGGATGTATGAATGTTTGTTACTCTTTCACGTAAAAACTATTGAATGGATTTCAATGAAACTTTACCACAATATAGCTTATACACCAGAATAACACATAGGATACAATTTTTGATGTTTCTAATGTGAGGTCGTAAAAAAACACATTTTTTGCGCTTACATTGCAAACGCTGACTGAATCCTACAAGATAGATAGAAGGCAGGTATAAATTATAACTTATATCTTCTAACCACGCGGACGAAGTCGCGGGCAACAGCTAGTTATTATATAAATTCCTATTAATATCCCACTTTCAACTATCCTACTAACATTCTAGTTTATAACCTAGATTAACACATGGGATAGTTCTTATTCTAATTTTATGTTCCCGATGGATCACTTTCGATTTGAAGCTTGCGGGCCCGCTACTCATCAACTAGTCCAAGTTCTGTGGTGCCAGACCAACGGCGCGAAGTACGTCACTGAAGGGGTTTTACCTCAATTGGGGGTTTACCCCAATTCTCACAATCCATAATGTAGATCCCCGTGTTGTGAGCAGGATTGTCTTCTAAGATATTGCGGTCCCTGACAGGTTAAATAATGGTTCTGTTTCATTATGTTTAAGACCTTCGAGTACATTATTTAACGCAATTAATTGTTGAGTATAGATGTTCTGTTTGTCGAAGCGAGATGAAGCTAAGCTTGTCCATACGCTGATTCAGGAAGACAAGTTGTGTGTGTTCATTAATTTATGTTTTGTAAAAAAAACACACACAAAGTCATTTTTATTATTAACTAGCTGTTGCCCCCGGGCTCACCCGTTTCGAAAATCGGGATATAAACTAGGTATCTTGTGTGTTAATCCTGTTAATAATAACTATCTATACCTTACTATCTATACCAAGTTTCGTCTCAATCCGTTCAGTTCTTTTGCGTGAATGAGGAACAAACATACATACTACAAACTATCGCGATTATGTATGAGAAGGATTATTTTAAAGCACGAACGACGAGGAAGAGGTTTTGAGGAAACCTTTCATTCCAAATATTGGTATCTCAAATCGCCAATGCTCAGTGAGCTACCTTGGTGATCAATGCTCAGTCGGTGGCTCGGTGTTATCATAAAAGCGATTTATAGCAATTATAAATGCCGAATATTGCTCTATACTCGTTATTATAATATCAATTTAATTGGTCAATCCATTATTAGTAGATATTTAATGGATTGACCAATTAAACTTATCGTTATTAAGTAATGGATCTATATTTATGAATTATAACTTAACGTTTTTGGTCTAATGATGTAAAACTTACATAAAGTAATAGTAATTTAATAATGATTTTCTAGTAATATGCTAATTGAGGCAGTCAGATGTGTTTTTAATAGGATTTTGATCAAAGAGTAAATTTTTTAGCGATTATATGCTACTTTTTGTATAAACACAAATAAAAATATGTTTTCATACATTATTACGAATACGAATAAACGAATTTAATTAAAATATAATTACTCAAGCCAAAACATTGTTATAACAACTTTGATTAAATCAACAAAGTTTTTTTAAGAACGTTTATCTCTATGAATTGTTTGAAAAATATTCATAATTCAATCCATAAGATCTGCTTATAACTACAATTATTATTAAAAATATACCTGGTATAGAAACTCTTAATCCTTTAGGATATATCGCCTCTAACTTCGCTTTGGGCACTTCATAACACAACACTTGATTAAAACTAAATAAAAAAAACAAAAACACACAAAAACTCATCATTCTTAAAATCATAACAAACTCGTTTCAACTGTTCTTCATTTAAATTTTATTTCTTAATTTGAATTTCAATTAGAGTTCGTAATTTAAATTTGTTTGATTCGGTGACTAGATGCGCCAGAGTTGGACTCTAGAGATGGACTGACGCGAGCGTGCTATAAAATGTTTGTCTATACTTGTGTCTATGGTGTTAGGCTGCGCATACAAAGTGATTGTCTGTGCCTATTGGTTTTGATTTTCAAATCAATAAATAATTATAGTTAAGTATTCTGGTAGTTTTTTAATAATTACTCGATTAATAACTACGTTTCATAGCATGTAGGTAGCTCAAATTTTATTCGCAGAATCAAAAGAAGATTCATATTTAAACCGATTTTCAACCAGTCTTTGTATTATTTAAAATCACAGCTCCTATACCGAACTCAGCTTTAGAACTACAAGTAGCAATGACATAACTTTATCAACACATTCAAATGTAAACAAATGTGACATAATAGCGAATATGACGCGAAATGTGGATTATAGAGGGATTTCCTCAATCCCCGTTTATATACCGGATTGATTCTAATAATATAATAATATTCCACAACTTTCGCACAACGCCATCTAGTCTCAAACTAAGCAAAGCTTGTATTATGAGCACTAGACAACTGATAAACATACTTATATATTTCTAAATACATACATAATATAAATAAATTACACCCAGACACAGAACAAATGATCGTGCTCATCACACAAACATTTGTCCTGGGTGGGAATCGAACCCACGACCTCCTGTATAGCAGTCAGGGCCACTAACCACCAGACCAACCGGCCAGGAATAACTTTGAACATATTATCTTATATAAATTTAATGCCGTTAGTCATAACTGAAAACCGGTCAATCGCGAGTTGGAATTACGGCTCTTAGGGTTCCGTACAATAAGGGTAAAAGAAAAAAAGTTAATAATTAATCAAAGTATGGATATGATTTTCAGTTACACTACTGCCCCGTAAGTTACCTTAACTGGCATCCCCAACACCGCCTACGTTGATAATCCTTCAAACTACACTGCTGTAACTAATCCAACTGCTTTTCTATTGTTCCCAAAGGTTTACTGGTAGATAAGGTAAGGAAAGGCGCTTGCGGCAAGAAAACCGCTCCATGTACCACGATTGTATGTAAAGTTTAAATAAAAAAATTACAACTATAACCACTGTCGAAAAGGATTGCCATTCGCAAACGCGTTTTCCAGTGGTGAGGACGCTAACGCAATGCCACTTTATCTAAGCACTTGGAGTATTTTAATGCTATATAAATACAACTATTTTTGGTATTTAAAAGACTGCAGAGTTTTAGCAACTTGTCTAAACATAATCTGGCTTGAAATATACTGGTTCACCTTGACAGTGACTAAGATATTTTCAATTTGTATAGAGAGATAATTATACCATTTGACTTGTACAGGGCAATGATCTTTAGTAAGAGGCGAATATAGTTTTTTTATTGACCAAAACAGCCAATAAAACAATCGGTGGAATGGGACCTTCTTGCCTACAATGTCAATTATTAGATTTTCTGATGTTTTGTACAGCTCAATGCATATTTTTAAGGAGTTCTCGTTATACATAAACAGAATCTTATAAATAAGAATTCGCTGTCTGTCTGTTCGTCAGTTTGTCTGTCTGCATTTCTGTTGCGGTTCTAATAGCAAAAACTTAAGTTAAAAAACGAGGGTAAGGAAATATAGAGGTGGTTATTTTGAATCATTTGTTTTGCAAATTTTATGCCCTACATCCTTTTGTACGACGATCTTAGTGCCACGATCGCGACTCGCAACACACATTCTTTAAATAAAGTTACTGGTCAATAATGAGAAGATCTCTTTAGACAGTTTGCACTTATATCGTCGTAAATCATTGTCACTATGACAGTAAAAATTCTCATAATGGAATCAACAATTTAATTCCAAACATTTAAAGGTATAATCCTAAACATTTTCTAATAAAACAATTATTGAAAAAGAATAAAAGACATCTGAGACACGACATGTTTCTTTTTACATTTCTAAAGCGCGTATATTCTGACGTAGTCTACATGTAAAGCAGTGTTGTGCCAAGATGGATAATAAAAGACATCTGAGACACGACATGTTTCTTTTTACATTTCTAAAGCGCGTATATTCTGACGTAGTCTACATGTAAAGCAGTGTTGTGCCAAGATGGATACCAGGAGTCTTTATTAGACCAGAAGTCCAGCCTGGCCTTGCTAGCGCCGTTAACCCATGGCTTGTCAGCGAGATCATCGGGAAATTCGTTGATACCCCCCACTCGAAGACCAAGGGTCACGTGAAACTGAAAAGTTGTAAAAAAATAAATTTCTTAAAAAAAATCAAATTAGCAGGTCACACATCAAAAGGCAGATGTAGTGACATTTAGGTTTAGTCAGTAAGACTATGAAACTATCCGCTTCCTCAACCTAGGAAGTTGGTGGCTATGAGGATACCTAACAGAAAGAGATCCTCTTCTTGGTGAAAGTTAGTGTAATATCAGAACAATTAAAAAAAAAACAGGACATAGAAAGACGGTTTCCCGGAAAGAAGAAAGAAATCTTAGAGGGAAATTCGATGTTTAACAGATTATGAAAGAAAAATGTTGGGTATCAAGTCTTGTCTGCACGGAAATAGCGGAACGTACCATTTCATCAAGCGGCGCCATGACAGTTCCTTTAGCCCAGTGCCAAGAGTGAGTGACGCTATAATTTCTGGCAGACTCAATGAACCCCCCTTCAGGGCTGACTGTACCATAATGCTCTCCGTCCATCAGTAAGTCGATACCATCTATACGACAAATTAGTGCCAATCAAAAATATGGAATGTGAGTAAAAAATATATTAGTAAAAATAATCTCTTTACCTGGTCTCCAGACCAAAGTGTAGTTATGGAAGTCCTTATTCCAGCTTTCGATTCCAATCTTCTCTTTGAGCAGAGCTGACCTGAAGGGCTCAGTGTCTGAGAGTACTGGACCTCCATACAGCTTCTTTGCCAGACTTGGGTTGCCCCGGGCGAAGGCCACGCGCATGTAACCAGACTCGTAGTGATCTTGGCCGTAAGTATGGTCTGATGGCTCCAAATTGATTTCTGTAACAGACCGATAGATTGTCTGTCGTTCTGACTGCGTCTTTGCTATACATTAAAAGCCTACGACAAAACTTAAAACTCTCATATTAATTAATAATTTAAGCGGTCTTTTCTTTTAAATTTCTGCTGTTCTATTTCTTTTGCCGTATTTAAAATAGTTTCGCTTTAATACCGCCTTAAATATCTACTTTCGCCCTAAGCAAACCCAACAAATACAATACACTGACCGGGTATCAACCAACTGCCAGCTGGCAGCTTTGCTCGTACTTCGATCCTTCCAAACTTGAAGTTGAAATGGTGTCGGGTGCTGATCTTGGCCGTGAGCACTGGAGGAAATACATTAGCACCTGAAGCTTCATGCTTGCACTCGTATCTATCTTCCGTTCCTGTACATCTACAAGATCACAACAAATGAAAATCGAATTAGTCAACCTCTCTTTTGACAACGCCGACGTCTATACGTTTTACGTTTACAAGATCTTTTACCCAAGTTTAATCCATATTTGCAACAATATCACTGAAAAAACTATCTTCCAGATTTCACAAAACAGAATAATAAAAATCTTTTTAAAAATCTCGATTTTACCTAGCGCCCAGGTCAAAAGCGTTGTAAAGGAAGTCCTCTCCATACTGAGTCTCGCTAAGCACGGGCCTGATGACCAGTGACCCGTCCTCAAAACTGATTGTATCATTCGAAACATATGCGTTAAATGGAAAATCCTAGAAAAAAGATGAAATTACAGAATTAATTGCGACTTAGGAGCATACATCATAAAGTTAGAATTCAATGTTGGACAGTAGAATCAATAGGAGATTTACGTTTTCCCATTTAATTCGGAAAGGTGCGGTTAAGTTTTCAGAAAATATTTCAGATTAATTTCAATCAATTCAAAAATCTTCTCCGAAAGTTAAAAAAAAGGCTATATATGGTTAACTGCATTACGAAAACCTGCAGGAGAAATATGGCAGTAAAAATATGACATATGTATATAAAAAAATTAACCGGTTCTCTTGGAAACATGATCTCTGAATACCAATTGCACAAATCTGAAAGACTTGTCTTTTCAAACTCCTCCTGGAAAATCATACTGCCTTCACATACTGATTTTTCTCCTCGGACCACAGTTTTGGATTCCCGGCATGAGCTTTCTGAAATAGTAACAATTAGTGGGGTTCTGATCCAACAGTCCACGATTAACGAGACCATTAATGGACTTGAAATAGATAAAAAAATTACTTGGTAATAAAACCGGTCGTGGGTTTGATCCTCGGTTCTGTTGGATATAATTCGTAAGCTTAGCGAAGCAAAGATTTTGCAATTACACTAAAAATATTTAGTCCTTAGGCAGGATTTGAACTTAAAGCATCATTCGTTTTACCAACGAAGCTGAAAAGATGACAGGCCAATAGCTTTAGTCCAGGATGGTATCATGGCACTAATGTGTTTGAATTTAGAAGTATTTATTATATGAGTAAGTTAATCATTTGTCTTGTCCTTTAAATACAAAGTTTGCTAAGTTTGAAACTAGATGGCGTTGTGAGAAAGTTGTCGAATGTACAAAAATATATGATTAAAAAAAATATTTACGCACTCAACATTCGTACTAAAACATTAATACACTTACCAGTGACGGTATAATCATAGATAAAGCTCATTGCGTCGATCCCGCGCTTGTTGACGTTAATAACATAGAATATAGTGTCTCCAGCTTCTAACTTATGTCTCCAGTTTTCGTACACCCAGTACCCGTCGCGTTTCGATACATTTGTGTCTCGTTCAGTTAATACTCTAGTTTCTGCTTTGTTAAGGAAAAATAACCTTCCTCGAACTCTAAAAGACGAATATCCATCATCTGAAATCAGAGGATTTGTGATTTTTTTAATTATGCCAAGTACTTATCGAATATACGTATTATGAAATCCTATCTTATTTCATTTGGTGTTCAAGAAAAATGCTACATTGTTTGTATTATTTACAAATCTTTTTGTGATGCCAGGCTTATGAAAAAAAAGATCAGTCCAGCCGTATAGGAGAAGTTTAGTGAAATACACATACAGTATATTCACAAATACAATGGATCATGAACACGAGATGCACTTAGGTGTAGCCTATTCCCCCTTTTGAAATGATTCGTTCAGTAAAAAATATATTAAAATTGAAATACTTAGCTACTATGAAGTCTTTTTATTTTTTTTTGTCCTATATTCTATTTGACTGTAAGAGAAAGATATAAAGTTACTCTCACCTTTTAAGCTGACTTTAAATCCCTTAGGGTGCAAGACTTCTACATTTGGTTCGGGCCCTTCATACATTATCTGAGCCAAACACGTTCCAATCAAGGCAATTAAAAAAAACAACAGGCTTCTGACGTCACACGTCATTTTCCCTAGAGTTACCGAAAGCGACTAAATACATAGTGAACTAAATACTGATAATGTGTCGAGCATTAGGTAGTTTTTTTAAGTCAGGGAATTTACGATTTGGATAAATAAACTTAATTGAAGGCCAGTTACTGATAAGACTCAGATTTCTAGA
This sequence comes from Trichoplusia ni, assembly GCF_003590095.1. Classification (NCBI taxonomy): domain Eukaryota; kingdom Metazoa; phylum Arthropoda; class Insecta; order Lepidoptera; family Noctuidae; genus Trichoplusia; species Trichoplusia ni. The sequence continues at coordinate 11,080,278 of NC_039487.1, forward strand.
AATTAAATGGCAGATAAAGTCATAAAGAACCAAGATATATTTCTTCCGAATAAAAGTGATCGTTTCACTGTATAAAAAATAACCTTATATGAATTTTGAATCGTACCATTGCATTGAACCGACAAGTCGTTGTTCTACTTTGTGTGTGTTCACTTTTACAAAAGGTCTCATCATCGACCTACGGCCTTTTTCCAACTATGTAGGGGTCGGCTTCCTGCCGAACCGATTTCAGCTAACTACCAGTGTTGTACAAGGAGCGACTGCCTATCCTAAAATAACACTCCCGCATTTAGGACTTTAATCCTTGTGTCGCGGGGAGTTTTACAAACATTCAAGTCACATACGCAAAGACACCCTGACTTAGGACAAGCATTACTGTATCACACAAATGCTCATCCTACGCGGGGATCGAACCCGCGACACGTCGCGCTCAGTGGGTTTGGAGTGGTGACCTCAATCACTCGGCTATCCGTGCAGTCAATTGTGTCATTGAGAGTCCGTATATTACCTGTATTAAAAATAATTTAGTCATTACTATCGCAGCAAAAGCTACTGGAAATAAAACACATATTTTTATGCTCTTATATATTATTTATTTTCAATAATGTAAACGTCCATTTCTAAAGTGCATACACTCTGACGTAGTCCACATGTAGATCACTATTATACCAAGATGGATACCAGGAGTCTTTTTGCCTCCAGAAGTTGAGCCTGGCCTTGCTGGCGCGGTTCGCCCACGGCTTGTCAGTGACGTCATCGGCAAAGTCGTTGATACCGCCCACTCGAAGACCAAGGGTCACATGAAACTGACAAAAAACATGTATTTATTGTAAGATGAACTCCTCAATTCTTTCCATTCACATTGTCCCTGAATCTCGGTTGAGTATCAAATAAATTCGAAAGTGTCCTAAATGTTTTTTGGTAGCGGGATAAGATTTAGTATGAAAATTACAAAAGTCATCATAGTTACTGAGACAAGGCCTGATGAAAGAAGGACGGACAGACACATAATAGGGTTAAACTTTTATCGTCTTGATTTTACCTAGCGCCCAGGTCAACAGCGTTGTAAATAAAGGTCGGTTGTAAACCGAATGGGTGGTTACAAGCAAATCTCAATTACTGATCTGTGCCCTAAACAGGTAATGAACAAGATTTAAAATTCCTATATTCTGTATTTTAGCACTGCAGTAGGTTGTACCATTTTATCAAGCGGCGCCATGATGGTTCCTGTCACCCAGTGTGAACTGTGTGTGACGCCATGCTTCCTTGCATCTTCAAAGAACCCTAATTCGGGGCTGACTGTACCATACTGCTCTCCGTCTACCATTAAGTCAATGCCATCTACAAAACAAATTAGTAATAATCAAAAACATGGATGAAGGTTGTTGGCAGCAATATGGATCGGAGAATAATAAATTCTTTACCTGGTCTCCAGACCAAAGTGTAGTTATGGAAGTCTTTATTCCAATTTTCGATTGAAATCTTCTCTTTAAGCAGAGCCGACCTGAAGGGCTCAGTGTCTGACAGTACTGGACCTCCATACAGCTTCTTCGCCAGACTTGGGTTGCCCCGGGCGAAGGCCACGCGCATGAAACCGGACTCGTAGTGATCTTGGCCGTAAGTATGGTCTGATGGCTCCAAATTGATTTCTGTAATAGACCGATAGATTATCTTGAACAACTTCGCGTGCAACAGCGGTTAATTAGAAGGCCAAGACACATACATTACATATGATTGAAGTGGTGGTGAAATAATCCAAAATAAACAATACACTGACCAGGTACCAGCCAACTGCCAGCTGGCAGCTTTGCTCGCACTTCGATCCTTCCAAACTTGAAGTTGAAATGGTGTCGGGTGCTGATCTTGGCCGTGAGCACTGGAGGGAATACATTAGCACCTGAAGCTTCATGTCTGCACTCACTGCGATCTATCTTGCCTGTACATCTGGAAGGTAACAAAAAAAGTCACGCAATGCCATTATTACAATGTCATCAAACCAATACTTTTTCCTTCCTTGAATTTTCGGCTATAGACTTGATTTTACCTAACGCCCAGGTTAACAGTGTTGTAAAGGAAATCCTCTCCATACTGAGTTTCGGTAAGCACGGGCTTGATGACCAGTGATCCGTCCTCAAAACTTACGGTGTTGTCCGGAATATAAGCGTTGAATGGAAAGTCCTGGTGAAAAAAATAATATAATTGTAGAGTTTGGAACGTTGACTGAGGAATACTTAGGAAAAATTAACAATATCACGGATCATGAAACATATTCAATATTTCGACTGTTTTAAAAAACTTTTTTTAATATATGGTCAGGAACAGTAACAGTATCATAATTAACAAAACCAACCGGTTCCGTTGGAAACATGATCTCTGCATTCCATTTGCTCAAACTTCTAAGACCTGTAGTGTCAAAGTCCTCGTTGAAAATCAGACTTCCTTCACATACTGAGTTTTCTCCTTGGACCACAGTTTTGGAGACCTCGCATAACTTGCCAAATCTCTTGGAAAGTGGGCTTTCAGGCGTTGTGGTAGTTTGATTTGGATCAGTGTAAGAATTAACTGATGGTGATCCAACGCCAATTTCATTTTCTGGAAAAATATTGCATCTTTCACTCATTAAGTCTTAGATAGATAGAATATTCTTAATTGCTCACTAGATTTGTTAAGGATTTGACAAACATAAATAGTGACATCTGTCACAATACGCGGTTTTTTCGTTTAGAGAGATCTTTTACAGACACGGATTGGACGGACACTGAAGGCGCAACATTTGAGCAAGTAGTCTGTAGTACTTATATGAATAATTTTAATAATGGATATTCTTAGTTGTCATACCCAATATCTTCTTCTTTAGAGTTCCCAGAGAGAACGAACAAAAGTGGTCTACATAGTTAGGGTTGTTGACCCGTTTGTCGACTTTTAGTCTAAAAGAAAAAGAATAGCAAAAAATATGCTATCAAAAAAGTATTACGATTAGACGAAAGGTAATTTAGGCTTGGAATGAAGGTTAATTTCAAAACAATTCTTCAGTAATATGTTTACAAGAACACTCACACTGTCTGTACTATGAGTTCTCAGAAAGCGAGGGCATCTGGCGCCGTTGCGTCCAGAGTACCTATCAGGCGAGGCACGTTGCTCAGTCATAACCAAAAGAAAACACGATGATGCTTAACATTAAGACACTTACCACTGGCAGATACAGTATATTCCAAGAAAGGACTCATGGAACCCTTCCCGCCTTTAATGACATAAATCCAGTAGAATATTGTGTCTCCAACTTCTAGCTTTTTGCTCCTGTTCTTATAAACCCAATAGCCGCCTTGTTTTGATACGATATCGGCTTTCATCTGGCCTTCATTAACTTCATGGAATTCTTCATTTATATTTCCTCGGAATCCAAAAAATGAATATCCGTCATCTGAAAATCGTGAACAGTTCTGTTCTTCATTGTTTTAATGTAGCTGGCCATAAGTCAAGTTTATTATTTTATAGGTACTCAGTGCCGAATCGGTAATTTTCGGTATTTTATCATTTGAAATTAAAAGTATTTAAAACTAGATGTTTCCCGTTTACAAATCGAAAATGATCTCACAGGAATATAAAATCAGGATAAAAACTATCATAATGTGTTAATCTTGGTTATGAACTACCTATGTTACCAAGTTTTGTCTATATCCGTTCAGGCGTTTTTGCGTGAAAGATCCATACATACAAACTTTCCTTGATAATGTTAGTAGTATAGTTTATGCTTTTTACAGGAAACAGTTACTCTTACCTTTTAAGGTGACTTTAAAACCCTTAGGTTTCAAGATTTCTATCTTCGGTTCCGGAACTTCAAAATTTTGAGCCAAACATATTCTAATCAACACAAATAAAAAAAACAACGTAGACCTGACGTCACACGTCATTTTTCCAAGAGTTGCTAAAAGCTACTAAGTAATATAATGTAATATATCTATCCATACTTACTGATAATGTGTCTGTTGGTATTGTAAGGTCAAAATTCAAGTGCCGGGAATTCACATTGTTTTTTTATTGAGGATTTTAATTGTTGGCCGTTACTGATAAGCGTATGTTTACTAAGAAAAAAAATATTTTGTTTTGTATAATAGACTTTAAATTCTGGGATTTTGCTTGAACTGTATTAAGTCAAGTTTGATTTTTATCTGATTGTTTCTTCTTGGTGGCTGTATTGTATTGTGTTGTTCACACACACTTTATCAATCTGTTCTGTAGAAGTGAAGACTTTTAATTGGCTGTCAGTCTCACAAACTGTTCTTATTATGTTTACTTTAGCTGTAAGTCTTCCATGATAAATAAATAATTAAAAATATAAAATTATTAACGCTTTACCACTTACACAAATTAATTAAACTGAGATTAACAGGTTAAAAATAAAAGTGAGTGACAAAACTGTCTGGTAAACTTCGGAGTGCAAAAAGCTAGCGCTTTTCCATGCTTTACCATTCCTTTCCATCTGACGTCATCTCACAATTAAAAGTATTTGCAGCGATATCGTTTTTTAAACCAAACACCTATTGTTTCTTTGGTCGTCCTCTTCCCCTATATCCATCTACAACCTTGTCCATCCATGTAACCGTAGGCAACCGTAGATGCACATAAGACATGTGCATTTTAATGATCGTAAAATTTTTGGTCTAGTAAAACTAATGTAGGTTTATTTTGGAATCCCTCATCTAGAGTATGTAAGAATAGTTTGAAAAGCGCTAACATGAAATGAAAAACTGCAATCGCCACACAAAAATGTAATGGCTGCAAAGTCTATTTTGCACTAAATAAACATGTTGTTTTCTTAAAAATAAGCATTATAGAATTAAATCAAAGATAATAATTTCTCCTTCATATTTATTTTTCATTAAATGTTACATGCTAAAGTGCATATACTCTGACGTAGTCCACATGTAGAGCACTGTTATACCAAGATGGATACCAGGAGTCTTTTTGCTTCCAGAAGTTGAGCCTGGCCTTGCTGGCGCGGTTCGCCCACGGCTTGTCAGCGAGGTCATCGGGAAAGTCGTTAATACCCCCCACTCGAAGACCAAGGGTCACATGAAACTGAGAAAAGTAAACATGTTTCAATGCTTTGGGATTTATAACTAAATGAAGCTTTAAATTGTATGTCGAAGTCAAAATATGAAAGTAAGCATAAAACTGATCAGAGAAACTTTTCGTTTTGGACTTTCTCTAAATTGATCGGTTTGCTGTTCCAGAAAAATTAATTATCTACCTTATCCAAAAAATAATTTGTAGGTTAAATTTCAATGAAAGATTCCAAGAAGGATATAGTGGAACACACCATTTCATCAAGCGGCGCCATGACAGTTCCTTTCACCCAGTGCGAAGAGTGAGTGACGCCATGCTTCCTCGCAGCCTCGTAGAATCCTCCGTTAGGACTGACTGTACCATAGCGATCTCCATCCACCAATAATTCGATGCCGTCTTGAATTCAAATATGTTCGAATCAGATACGGGACAAAAAGTAAAATTTTAGAAATTACGTTTTGATGCACATAATTTATCATTCATTTTAGTATACGAAAAACACAGAAGTAAAAAAAGTGAATAAATCCCTACCTGGTTTCCAGACCAAAGTGTAGTTATGGAAGTCCTTATTCCAGTTTTCGATTCCAATCTTCTCTTTGAGCAAAGCTGACCTGAAGGGCTCAGTGTCTGACAGTACTGGACCTCCATACAGCTTCTTCGCCAGAATTGGGTTGCCCCGGGCAAAGGCCACGCGCATAACACCGGACTCGTAGTGTTCTTGTCCATAAGTATGGTCTGATGGCTCCAAATTTATTTCTATAATAGAAATTGTCTTGAGCAACAGGATGTGCATGAGGTTAATTATGATATGATTGAAGAAGTCTTAAGAAAGTCTAAAATAAACAATACACTGACCAGGTATCAGCCAACTGCCAGCTGGCAGCTTTGCTCGCACTTCGATCCTTCCAAACTTGAAGTTGAAATTGTGTCGGGTGCTGATCTTGGCCGTGAGCACTGGAGGGAATACATTAGCACCTGAAGCTTCATGTCTGCACTCACTCCGATCTGCCTTACCTGTACATCTGGAAGAGAATTGAAGCAATTTTAAATCTAACTACTTAACTTTCATTCCTTCCGTCGACTTTTCTTCCCTTCCTTCTGTCTCGACTCGTAAGTTCCCAACCCTTTAACTCAGGTCTATCCGTAATTTCAACAAAGCCTCTATGATTATCTGTTGTCATACTTCCAGTTTCAGAAAAGGTTAATTTTCGTGTCCAGCTTGCCTAAGTATAAAAGCAAAAATTTTAGCAGAACCACTTAAATTTACCTAACACTTAGGTCGACAGCTTTATAAAGGAAGTCTTCTCCTTGTTGCGTCTCGGTAAGCACAGGGCTGATGATCAGTGATCCATCACCAAAACTGATCGTGTTGTCCGGAATATACGCGTTAAATGGAAAGTCCTAGAAAAAAGAAATTAGTGTAGGAAAATAGACTGAACCAAATTATAGAACTAAATGTAATTTAGGAGTACTTAGTATAGAATCGAATCACAGTAGACTTAATGTGAAAGAAATGATTTGAGGTTTTGTTACTCCAGACTTAGGACAAGCATTCTAGGAACACACAAAAGTATGCCCAATGCAGAAAATCCGCGACACGTCACCTTGGATCAAGAAACATCTTCTCATTGATTTATAAAAGTATTTAGTTTGTTGTAAGAAATAGCAAACATTATTAAATAGATTTACGTCAAAGAAGAGGAAAAATACAGACAACAACAAAAAAAAAACTTAAACCAACCGGTTCTCTTGGAAACATGATCTCTGCATTCCATTTGCTTAAATCCCTGAGACTTGTCTTTTCGAACTCCTCGTTGAAAATCAGATTTCCTTCACAAACTGAGGTTTCTCCTTGTACCACAGTTTTGGAGACCTGACAAGGGCGCTCTGAGCTGCCGAACCTCTCGAAAGAAAAAAGATCATTTTCTGTGGTAGTTTTCTGTGGTGCCTTTGGGCCTTTGCCTGGTGATGAACCAGGGGCAGGAATTTCTGCAAAAATATATTGCATAATTGATGATCCCCTTTGCTGTTTCTTACGTCCTTTACTGGACGAATATGGACGATGATGAAAAAAAGTGTATTTAGAAATTTTCATTTATGGGAGCTTCACTGTCCTAAGATGAATTTGTTTGCGTAAGGTGTAGATCGATCACAACGGATGCCAGTACTAATGTGACGTGACGTATTCAAACTTAAATGGACTTTCTTAATTTTATGACAATCGGTTAAGGGAAACATCCCTACTAAATAATATTATAAATGCGAAAGTAACTCTGTCTGTCTGTCCGTCTGTCTGTTACGCTTTCACGTCAAAACCACTGAACTGATTTTAATGAAATTTGGTACAGAGATAGAGTTGACCTTGAGAACATAGGATAGTTTTTATCCCGGACTTTTGAAGAGTTCTCTTGGAAACGCGATATAACCGACATCGACGCGGGCGAAGCCGCAGGCGAAAAGCTACTTTCGAATAAACTTGAATGTATTGGCTATCAAGCTAGCGTGGCGATTAAATCTCAAATCTTCCGACATGTGAGAGGCCTGTGCCCAAAAGTGGGACGTTAATAGGCTGGTATTTTATTTTATTATGTAATGCTTGTCATTAAATTCCTGACAGTCTTATTCTGGCACTTAAAGGCGTATTATTTATTCTTATTTTTATTGGGATAATGCAACAATACTTTAACGTGTTCTTAGCCTCGACATTTGCGTGAATTTACAATGACCGCGGTCAAGTTAATGCAAAAAGCTTATGAGAATGATGACAAGGAAAAACCAGTTATCGAGATTAGTAAAGGTATTTTGCACTCCATGAACTTTTGAAAGATTCTATGCATCAACTTAGACCTTCGGAGTCTTTTTTGGTCAGTCGTTGTTTCAAGATCTGCCTATTGATCTCTAAGTACTCTCATTTAAAAGATTTATTGTACGTTAGTAACATAATTACCAGTAACAGTGTAATCAAACACAGGACTCATGGCGCCCTTCCCGTCCTTGATCACATAAATCCAGTAAAATATTGTGTCTCCAACTTCTAGTTTTTTGCTCCTGTTCTTATAAACCCAATAGCCGCCTTGTTTTGATACGATATCTGCTTTTATCTGGCCTTCTTTAACTTCATGGAATTCTTCATTTATATTTCCTCGGAATCCAAAAAATGAATATCCGTCATCTGAAAATAGTTATGTTGTGGTTTTTATTTATTTTGACGCAAGATTCGATTTTCTATCATTTTGCATTTTGAGTACATATGACATCATTCGACTACGCTATAGGTATTTATTACGAAGGAAAATATAAAACGACATTGAATATTGGAATTATTGAAAAAAAAAAACAAAAACCGTTACTCCCACCTTTTAAACTGACTTTAAAACCCTTAGGAAACAAGGCTTCCACCGTCGGCTCCGGAACTTCATAATTCTGAGCCAAACACGTTCCAATCAACACAAATAAAATAAACAACAGGGTTCTGACGTCACACGTCATTTTCCTAGGCACCACAGAAAGTGACTAAATACATTCAACCATATTGGAGCTTCAGCCGGTTTGGTAAGGTCAAATTTCGGAGAACGATAATTCAAGATGTTTTTTATTGAGGATAAATAAATTATTTGTGGCCTCTTTTTGACCAGTTTTACTTTGCTAAGAAATTATTATTTTACCTGTTTTTATGTTAGACTAGCTGTTCGGAGGATAGCAAATCGAAAATGATTCCACGGGAAAATAAAATCGGGATAAAAACTATCCTGTCCTATGTTAATCATCATCATCATCATCATCAGCCTATCGAAGTCCACTGCTGGACATAGGCCTCTCCAAGTGCACGCCACTGAGATCGATTTTCGGCTTCTCGCATCCAGCTCCTGCCAGCCGTCTTGCGCAAGTCATCACTCCACCGTTAATACTGGTTATAAAATATCGTTTATAATGTTAGTATGGTTTTGAAAACTTTATTTCAAAAACATTTTATACGACCTTTTCTATAGTGACATTTACTTTTATTTTATTCTTTTTGGACAGTAACAGGTATCATCTATGAAAATCTACTCTGACGGACGTTCACAAGGACAGAAAGCTTACCCTTAGTAATAGTATTAATTAAGGTTTAAAAAGAAACAAAAAGGTTATTTAAAACTATTATTTATTTCATTATTCCTATAATCTCATTCATCCCTCACTTTACTTTGTCTATAAGGCGAACACTCTGACATAGTCTACTCTTAAGTTGTTGTTGTACCAGGTTGGGAACCAGGAGTCTTTCCGCTTCCAGAAATCCAGTACAGCCTTGCTGCCGCGGTTTGTCCAGGGTTTATCCGGTAACCCGTCGGCAAAATCGTGGACACCTCCGACTCGAAGACCAAGAGATAAGTAGAACTGGAAAAGGAGAAATAATGAATGCCATGGTTAAGCAAAGGATCGTGGATTTTGTCTTATTTTCACCAACTTCAAAAAAGAACAAGGTTCTCAATTAGCGTTACTTTTTTATGTCAGCACTTTAGACTGGATGAATAAATTTTGTTGGTTATTTAATGATGGTAAAATGTCCAACAAACTATGTTTTGCCAACAATAATGTCCTGACCGATCTTGCGTGTGCGCAAATACAGGGACATTCCTTGTGCCCTTTATCTCATATTCAAAAGAAAATCGGACCGGAAAGAGGTCAGGGACAACAATTCTACTTGCGTCCCCAAACACTTACCGTTTGATCTAAAGGCGCCATGACAGTTCCTCTGAGCCAATTCGAGGCATGAGGAACGGCGTTTTCTCGCGCACTGGCGAAGAATCCTTCTCCAGGGTTGATGTTACCGTACTGTTCACCATCGACGAAAAGTTGGATGCCATCTACAAATAAGCAAAATATTCACACTCTATATACACTCACTCGGACTATTTTGTCAGGTCTTCATAATAGGGTGTTTGACCAAAATTTTATTAAAATCTTTAATTTTAACCTCTATAGTCATTGAAACAGATTTACAAAAAACTATTGAATACATATTTTTCATTTTGTCACATCATTAAAAAGTTAGGAAGAAAAATACCCTATTGCCCAAAACCATATGATAACCACATGCGCTGATTCCACATAATATGCGAAGCGAATTCCTGTCAAAATATTACTATTACAACAGTGTAAAAACTCGATGTATAAATTATTTCCTCTACAACATACCGGGCTTCCATATCATGGTGTAGTTATGGTACTCCTTGTTCCAGTTTTCAAGTCCTATCTTCTCCTTAAGATGAAGGGACCTGTAGGGTTCCGTGTCAGAGAGTACAGGGCCTCCGTACAGTTTTTTGGCGAGACTAGGGTTCCCTCTAGCGAAGGCGACGCGCATTAATCCTGATTCGTAACGGTTGGACCCGTACACATTTTCAGAAGGTTCCAAATTAATTTCTGCAAGTCAAATTATTTCATTGTGAATTTGATTAATTAAGCGTTAAAGTTAGTGTTTTATTTAACAAACAATTATAAACTCTTACAATGCAATGGTACAGTCAAGAACAAAGTAATATGAACAGAAGTCCCATAATATTGGTCCCATAAAAAAAAAAACACCAGCATTTTCAGTTTTTAAAACGGTTACTTATCGACCGATATCGATTTATCGAGATCGATTTACCGGTCGATCATCGACTACCTATCCGTGCAATATCAAAGGTTTTGCCAGAATTCGAGGGTTACCGACCTGGTATGAGCCAGCTACCAGCCGGGAGCTTGGCCCGTACTTCGACTCTGCCAAACTTGAAGCTGAACCGATGCCGTGTCGTCAACTTGCCAGTCATCACTGGCGGCAGGATCTGAGCACCTGATGCCTGTCTTCTGCACTCCGACGTGTCGACTTGACCTGTGCATCTGGAATAAAGAGATTTCGATAAGGATTACCTGTTTTATAATATTTATGATTATAATGAGTAGTGTGAGGCGGATTCGCAATTAGTTATTTAATAACGTTTTATTCACACGATTTTTTGGGTTCGCCCGGCTGGTTTCCAACCAAACTGGAGGGGTCACGAGGCCAACTGTTGACGGGCTTAAGGTTTCTGGTTGGGTCCGATAATAAACGGGAAATCCCGATAAAAAGGCGCCAGTAAACCGTTTTTAAATAAATAATATTTTAGCTCATTTGCGATTGTTGCTCTCAAACTTCGTTCTGTGGTTTTTCTAGGATTAAAAATTCTAGTCAATCCATAAATTGTCTCACTTTTTTTATTTATGTATATTGTTTTTTCTTTATATAAGTTAAAGCAAAATACCTAGTCTAAAAACTTATACAAATAACAGATCATTGTTTCACTAATAAATTTTTAATTATCATTCATAAGTTTCACTGCAATATGTATTAAAAGTGATTTAATTATATTTCAGAAATTTCCCCAAAGGGAAAAGGCGTGTCTTCCTAATTGGCCTCCAACTTGTTTGATGTTAATGACATCCGCTCGATACTTAATTAAGACTGACAGGAAACGTCAACTTTAACGCGAAGTTTTGAGGTGGTGACAATTAATTGCGAACTAGTTGATATTTGGAATCTTACACAGAAGTTGTCTTCTATTTTGCATGGTAGTTCATATTTAGTTTTTTGCCCGTACATACATTACTTCACAAAATATGTAGTTTTTAGTAATGTTTCAGGCTTGCTTCTTATGGAAAAGAAATACGTGATGTTGGCATTTTAGCAGTTGGGTGATAAACAGAGGGCTTTCTTTTAGAAAAAAAAAAAACGATACGAAACACATTACTATCGATAAATTTTCTTCATTATTACTTACTCAAATTCTTGAAAACCTTGTTTTGCGAAGTTATCTTTAACCGATGCTACAAATATATTCTCAAAGCTTGTATTAAGGTAACGTTATTCGCTTGCACGATTTATGCTTATGTTATCTTATGAAATTTGAAATTTAGAGAGAGTTTAATGAATATACAATAAGACATACCTAACAGTAAGATCCAAGGACTCTGTCAAGAAACCGGGGTGGTGTTGAGTCTCAGTGAGGAGTGGCGTGATGACCAGGCAACCATCTTCGAAGCTCACTGTGCCGTCTGGCACGTACACGTTGAACGGATAATCCTGGAATCAAAATGAAAGATGTTCGTTTATGAATTCGGTAAATGATTAAGATTTGTATTATCCTAGATGCATTATGAATGTTCTGATAATAGGTTGTATTCTATATTTAAGTTTCTTTTCGATTGTCTTCATCGAATTAGTATGTTTTTATCTAATATTTGTACTAAGCGGGTATCGAAACCGCGGCACGTTGCACACAGTCCGTTTGGCGACGTGACCTTGTCATGGACTTGAACAAAAATCTGCTATTTAAAAATTTACTCACCGGCTGTTCAGGAAACCTGACTTCAGCTTGCCAATTCGTCAGATCTTTTAGTTCAGTGCGATCAAAATCTTCACTAAAGATCAAAGATCCTTTGCAGACTTGGTTTTTTCCCATCACGAAGGTTGGTGATGGTTGGCAGACAATAGGTGGTTGTGTGGGAGTGGGAGTGGGGGGTCGGAACGGCGGTCGGTATGGGGTGGGGGTGGGTGTTGGACCTGACGTCACTGGCTCCTGCGTGGGTCCAAGGTCTCCAACTGGAGAACCGTCCTCGTTTACGAACCCTGGTGGAAAAATATAAGTATTTAGTGTCATATTAAAATATTGGATTTCTTGTTGATAAAGAATGTATTTCACATCTTTATGAGCTTCAAAGTAATCTAAAATGAAATAAGTTTTTGTAAAATTCGAACTGTAATTTTCTTCTTCTTTTGCACGTCTCTTTTGCCTCTATAAAATCTACTCCAGTTAAAGAAAGCCAGACTCCACCTAACGTTTTACCAACGACGTTCACGTTTAACAATTTGTTAACTATTGAAATGGTAAGATATCTACTTGTTCTCACCTGTCACTTCCCATTCCCCATCATCTTGCCGGTATCCTAACCCATTCTTTATGACATACGTCCAGAAGTATATCTTGTCTCCAATCTTAAGCTCCGCGTTCTTGTCTCTGAAGGTCCACCTCCCGCCCTTGGCTTTGGTGATGTCTCGCGACCATTGACCTCCTTCTAGACCTTCCATTTCTTCGTTCAATTTGCCATGGAAAGCGAAGAGTGAAAACCCGTCGTCTGGAATTAGATTGGATGAGGTAAAGTTAGATTTGTTGAAAATTTAGTTTTAGGTTTACGCCTTTTTAAGTCGATCGTATCAATATCGTCTGGGTATCAAATTTCAAGCCCATGATGTTATGCGTGCTGCTAGGAAGTTTGATGCGTCTTATTTTCTCCCGAGCGGATTCGTGAGAGAATTTGAGTGATTTGATTTGAGAAGCCTAATTTAAATAAAATATTTTGATTTTCGGATAGCCAATTGGTTGAGGTCCTTACGCCAAAACTTACTGAGCGCGACGAGCCGCAGGTTCGATCCTCGAATAAGACAAACGTATCTTTGATCCACGAATGCTGTTCTTGAGTCTGGGTTGTCTTTGTGCATGCGACTATTTCGACAGCCCCGCGAAACAAGGATACAATTCCATAGTACGGGAGTTGTTAAAAATGTGCTAAACTGTTAATGTAATCTTTGAATTTTATCATTTATACTAAAAACTTTTAAACAGTATCTAGCTATCAACTTAGCAACAAAACAAAATATTACGTTGGTACTGTTATATGCAAATTGAAATCTTTCAACCAAGTATTAAAAACGAAAACCTGTTTTAAGTAGGTACGAGTTATTTTGTATCATTTATTAAGGTTCACTGGCTTCTTAGCGTCATGGACCACAATGGTCATTGACCACACTTGGAGTAATGACTATAACTAGTGGACCATGAACATAGAGGTTTCATTATAGATTTTAAATCGAGCAAAAAATTTAATACATTATTGTAAGCTGAGCCTACGCACAAATAAGCAAAAACCTCTTTTGAAGTTATTTTTTTTTCTTAAATGTCGTTTGGTTATTGGTTGGCAATTATTTCGGTGTCGGCAAACGTAGTGTAGGACGTCCTCAGGCACGGTGGAGTGATGATCTGCGCAAGATGGCTGGCAGGAGCTGGATGCAAGCAGCCGAAGAAATATCTCGATGGCGTGCAATTTGGGAGACTTATGGCCAGCAGTGGGCGAATATGGGCTGATGATGATGATGATGATGATGATGACAGTCATTTTACTTTTCTTACTTATGAAGCGCTGTTGTTTTTAATTGTGTATGGTGTGATAGGTACAAGACCCAACGAAAACCAGTTTTTTTAGTGTTTTCAATTTTAAAATGTTAATTTACAAACTTATGTTAATTTTATAATTCAGTGTCATATCAGAAGACATAAAGTTTGTTTTTGTTTTGTTTGGAATGTTTTTAGAACGATTCAAACGAAGCTTTAATATTGTTGTTTTTTTTTATAAGATCATAAAATATAATCACATTTAAAACACGTTCTTAAGAGACTACGTAAAATCAACCTACAGTCACAGTTTACGTAAAAGGTAAAATAACAAATAATAATATAAAGAAATGACGTTAAGCAACAGATACTAGAGTTAGAAATTGATGGGTGAGAAATTTCTCAGCTTATGTGTACCCACAGTGTTGCTAATCTGACAAGCACATAGCCGTTGATATTTTTTGTGATTCATTGAGAAACCTATAGAAAAAGGCCGAATTTGAAGCTTTTTGACTACAATCAATATAATAAAATTTCGTAACTACACACATGAAACAGGTTATTTCATAAAATTGGTTGCAAAAAAAAAGTTATTGGCAAAGGTGCGCGAGGGTGAAGCGTTTATAAGTAAATAAATAGGTGGTGATCAATCGTCAGCCATGACACTTTAATCCGCAGGCTCAGTGACCCCGGGGTAATTAATATAGCTATTCATTTTCATAATTTTGTGTTGTTATGAATGTATGTGGGGTAAATAAAAAGGTTTTCAAAGCTTGAATTTGGCGAAGATTGTATTTTTATGCGTGAAAATTAAGTTTCAAATAAAGTTTAATTTTGGCTTTAGGACTTTTAAACGACGAGGACGATTAGGACGATCAAAGAACGTTTATTTTTTAACTTTTTCATACAAAAGAAGCCCTTAAACATGTGAAACTTTTATTTAAAATCACGGCAAGCACGGGAACCGGTCACTGGGATATAAAAAGACAAAATATATATTTTTTTTTATCTCTGTCACGCAAAAAAATTCGAGTAGCTGTAGGTAAAATAAGAAAAATGCACTTTTCAAAACTTAATCAAAATTTACTTATAAGGAAAAACGGAGATAAATAAATCTAAAAAAAACCTGTTATTTATGCAAATTGGGAGAACAAAGTTTTATGGTAATAATATTCTAAGACATTATTTAGAACCTTGATGTCTACCAATTATTTTATAGAAAAGATCAACTTATTTCAATAATGATTTTCCAAAAGAATTCAGAATTTACCTTATAACGGAAATACAATTTCTTTTCCATTTCATAATTCCGAAACCATTTACTATACGAAATTCCCTAAAGGAGAATTGACACAATGTCATGCCAAGTTATAATGAACCCTGATATACTAGTATAACGTCTTAATTAGTTTGCAACTAATTATAGGTTTTGCCCTCGATCATTTACTTATCACTTGAATGTTTCATAATAACTATTCTCAGTTTGTCATTGCACTATTTATCTCTGTCCCCTTAATACACAATTAAACAGGAAAAATATTGATTTTCCCACGTTTTTATACACTCACTTTCTTGCTTGTATGTTTGTCGTTCTGGTTGGATTTTTGTAAACCAATTTTGAGGCTCTTCCCAATAAGCTAGTAGGCTAAAATTTTCAGGGTAGCTTCAAACCCGATGAATTTACAACTATAAAAAGGGCTGGATCGATTTTGATAATATTTAAATGGAGTGACATTTAACAACGTGGGTATTTGTTGGACGTAGAAAAAGAGGTCATCGTCTCAAAATAGGACAGTTACAGACTGGTTATAATTATGACTCATTATGTGATATACCAAGAGGTGCGATTAATAATGAACGCAATTAATATACACTTTTAACGAACAACTGCAGACAATTATACATTTAACGAGCATTTTAACACAACAAAGCGTTTAAATTATCACAGCTTTTTGTATTTTCCCGATTACTCTGTGTTCACACCTAGATATTCTTAAGTGTGTTAAGAAACGGTAGAGGCCTACACAAGGTTTATATTCTGATGCCAGGTCTAACATTGAACATACGAAAAACAATACGGACAAGATAAGTTCGATTTTGGTAATATTTAAGAAATGAGGAAAATTAGAGGATTGTCCCTAAAATTATGACATTCTCATCTTCTCGACCCAAAGCCGGAGCAGTCAGGATTAATATAATTAAAGTGATATAAAGTCTTTGAAAAGCTTTTTATATCAAAGTGAAAAAATTAATGATGAAAACGATCTCATTTCTTTATTAAATAATGCCACGGATTACTCACGCGTATTGATCGGGAGAGCCCGGTTGGGTCCGGAACTAGTCGGGCCGTTGCATAATAATGAATCATTCTCACGATAGTTACTAACAAATGTTAGTGATTGTAGGAATTGAATCAAACAGCGGAAAACTTAAAATATATATACGCACGTCTTCCGTATACGCATTTTGTAGAGAATTGTCATTATAAGCCAATGATTCATTGTTTTAAGGAAATACCGAAACATTCATGTGTTAGAATTAGTCAGAGAAAAAATTTAAACCAGTTTCAAAGGTACTTGTAAAGGAATATTGCCTTTGGAAATATTTTTTGTCAGTTTCTGACTTTGACTTTCAAAAATAAACATTATAGCAGAATCAATTTCAGAATATTAACTATGTACTAACCGTTTTAAAAAATCTACCTACTTTTCTAAAAAGACGAAATAAACTAAAAAAGTGACATATAAATTTGCATAAATTATAGGTAATTCATTATATTTATGTACGTACCATACGTTACTTAACTGTTGTTAAACATAAATTATTTGGAGGACGACAACCTTGAGGGTGGATACCCACAGATTTATTTGTCACCCTACCGATTTTTTTATCTTCAGCCTATTTGTAAGGAACCCTCACTTTCACGAGGCCGTTTCGCACATGACGGCTTTTTATTCTTTAGGTGGGGAACCCTAAAAACATGGGTAACATACTCACAAGACACTGACTCTGAATGAATTGACACCTTATAAGACTTTGACTTGTTTTCATTAGATTTTCCTTATACGGACGTTTGTTGACAGAATTATAAACATACTTACATAGATTGTTCAATAATAAAATGATAATATAAGTTGTTGGGGGAAAACTATTGTTGAAACTTCTATTAATGTTCATAAAAGTAAATTATATGTCTTCATATTTTAAGCAGTTTCTCCAAATAAACCAAAAACGAACAATAAATGAAAATTCATAAAAAAAACAACAAAAAAATGAGGTCCAGGTTATCTGAGATACACAAAGAAAATACTTATACTTTAAAGCAAAAACGGGTATAAAATGAGACCTTACCTGGTATGGATACTCTTAAGCCTTTAGGATAAATAGCTTCTAACTTCGCTGGAGGCACCTTATACTGAGATATCACAGGATTCGCCAAACATAGTGCGGTCACAAATATACAAAAAGCGGAGCCGGCCATGACGTCCGCACTCGATCTCGTTCGCCGGCAGACTGAAGAAACAATCCGCGGACTCTGCGCTTGCGCATCTCTGCAGTGCAATGAATAGATTAGAGGTGGCGAGATTGTTATTGTTTACAAGTTCATGTTTTACGTTTTAAGGTTAATTTCATTAATACGCTGATAGCTTTTGTGGTTTGTTAGGAAAACAATACATTCCCACTATTTTTTAGTTTCCGTTTTTTTTTGTAATTTCCCATTAGTATTGAAATTATAAAGATCATTTCATTATCTGTCAGCTTAGATGCAATACAACTTTTGTGTAAACTATACATTAGAAAAAAATATTAGACTTTTCATAAATGTTTTCAGTATTACGAAAACAAGTGAATTTTCTACTATATTCGTTTAAGGTTATTAGCTAGCCCTTTACAAAGCTATACCACCTGTTCTGCATATAATATGACATTAGTGACTCATAAAGTTCGTCTATTTCATGCGCAGAATTTGAAACAGACCACATTGCAGGCGTCGGCAGCTTGATAGTAATCACAATTGAGTATAAAAAGCTCAATGGAAATGCCAACCCACCCAATGAAATGGTGAAACGCTAATGTCTTCAACCCACGTTGAAAGCACGGACTACAAAAACACCCCTTCTACCTACTGCTTTAGCCAGAGTTAAAAGATCGCTCGCGCATGCTCTGCGCGACTCTGACTGTTGCCTGCCTGTCTGTTTTGTTTCTATTGTGCCCTTAGAGTTGCAAGTTCTCTTCAGGCTTGACCGGATCTTTGCAAAGGTTGATCGTCCTCTCCCAACATTGACGCGGACGCTAGCCCAAGTGCCAATTCCTTATCCTTCTATGTTTCTTGTTAATTATATTAGCAGACGTAGCGAGCCAGGGGCGCGATATAGGTATGTAATGGCGACCGCACGTACCGCGAGTCGCATTTGGTTTCGTAGTGAAATTGAAGATTGTTTTGTATACATATATGTTTTATGTACAACTGTCTGGAGCTTGCATAAATTTCATATTCATTTTAACTTTAATGTCGAGCAGGTATTTCGTAAATAAAAAAATACTCTTTCCCCTAGATCACGTAAAATATATTTTTGGCACTTGCAATAAAATCTTAATTTCAATAGTATGGTCAAAAAGGGGTCTCAAAAAGGGGTTAGAAACTCCCATTTTTTTCATAAACCACTTCCTACCTAAGAGATCACTCGGATCCTATAAAGTAGTATTTGCGACTTGCCGTCTGGTCGAAATATTTTGAGGTCTGTGGTGTAGTGAGGTAATGACCACCAGTCGTACCGGTGCGTCGTCATTCTTTTTACTTTTGCGTTTTTACCTACACGAATAAGTATGGCAAATTAAACTTATTTTTCAAGTTTAATACACTCACAATACATATAGAAAATGCATCTGGACTCGCGAGGCTTAAAAGAACTAGTTTCTGGCTTGCTCACGCGATTATATGCTCTTTTTTGCTTTCTAGCTACAAAGGTTCAAGATATACGGCTCGGTGACAGACAGACGTGTAAATAGAGGTGCCTCAATATAGGGTTCTGTATTCACCGTTTTGGATACGTAACTCCTATAACTAAGAAGCAAAGCTTTACAAAAAATCCCCGAATTAATGTAATGTTTTACTACGAAGTGTAATCAATATTAAAATATAATATCAATATGTTATCGTTTAACTAATTTGCAAAAGATAAGGAGAATATTAATCACTGTAACTACTATCGTATATATTATATATCATTTATACGTCGAGGTGTTTTTAGTTCCTCTTCGCTCCTCTGAAATGGATCGACCGTTTCACAAGAAATTTTGTTTGCATATTTGATTGATCTGACATCAGACAACTTATCTAAATTTTCATTCCCCATTTGTAATTAATTTGTAATATTTTTTATAAGCTAGCTGCCTCAGAAAGCAAGCAAGAAAGCAGCAATAATATAAAATGGAATAATATTCAGTCGAACTGTGTCACGCGATCCCATCGCTGCACCACCACGGCAGCTAATGATGAAGGACTCCGCTGGGATACTAGTCAGGATATCCCGATAGTCACGAAAATGTTTGTCGTAAGCAGATATCGAACCCATCACTTCGAGGTGGTACTTTTTTGGGTATCGAAATTATCTAATAACCCATTCCGCTTTCCGTTGAGCTGAAGAGTGTCAGACTTCTACTGATTAAAACCCACATAACCCTTTGTGTTCTGAGGCCAGGGTAACCCTTTCTGACAATCCTCTGCCCCGGTAGGATGAAATTATGAGTATGAAGGATTGCAACGCATTGCCATACACCGACATAAAATCGGGGATGACGTAGCACGGCGGTTCAGTTTTAGTCAGTAAGAGTCTGACACTACCCGTTCCCTTCTTCGAGGAAGCTGGTGACCATGAGGATTCCCTTTCCAAAAAGGGTGAACTTCAGCCCTACAACCAACATCCATTTAATATCCATATTTATTATGAGCTTTAGTATTTATCACTTTAAGGAAAAAGTTTAACCAGTGAATACTTAATTTTATTATTGTTAGACATGCACAGTCAGAAAACTTTGAACCAATGTTCTTTTTCTAAATTTATGGTTATTCTGTTGGCAATTGACCGTGATATTAAGGTTGGCGTTGCCATGGTAACCTTGAAAGGTCTGGAGTAATCGCTTTGACGAAATAATTACTTTGAACAAACTTATAACTTGCAGCTTTTAAGGAAATTATTTGTAATATTGTGAAATTATATGTTCGTATTTTCTGTTATAGCTGCTTTAATTTAAAATAAGATGAGCATTCATTGATAGCGTGGTCACTTGAATTCAGATATAATTTTGGAATTCAAGATTTAGCAAGGCTTGCTTGGAAGTAAGAGTCTGACACTTCCTAGGAGAGGAGAGGAGAGACGAGATAGATGTCTAAGAGAGGGGTATATTTGAGGGTGAGTGGCCTTACAAATTTATGACCGCAATAACGTTGCTTAACGCTATTGCTAATGTAATTTCTACTACCTTGGGTTCAAACCTGACAAAGCCTGCATGTGTTTCCGATTTTCTGACTCTACAGGAGAGTAAACAAATAGAATTAAAATTAAAAGTTGTAAACACAAACATACCTTTTGAGAACATTGAACTAATTTCGCTTCGTACTTGACTATTTAAATTAGAAATCTGGCAACTTAAACGGCCATTGGTACCAGGACGTACCATCTTTTAAAATCTACTAAACGGGCGTACCACTAGGCTATAACAATATTAATTAAATTTTCTTTTTGCAATGACAATGCTAGGCTCATAGAAAAAAAAAAACAAATTTTAATGTTCTGTCCCATAGCATTTATCAAGGAAATAAAAGTATCACATTAGCACCTTAGTTAAATAGTTTATGGAAGCGCTGATAGCAAAAACCGACAAAGCCTCCAGCACTTAGTAGCGTTATCATAATTTGATTATATCTGCAAGCTCGCTGTTATTAATATTGACTATTTTATCTTTAATGATAACCTGAATTCATAGGGGCTACTGGGAAGGTAGCGTCATAATGGTTAAGTGGTTAGGAGGTTAAAATAAATGTCCTGTTTCTGCGTTTCATCCTGCAGTTATTAATGGGAGCCAGAGAATGGAAGGAGTCGCCATAGGTGGCCTAGGAAGCGGTGGCAAAACGATCTAAACGCTTACCGCGCGGGCTGGTTCCATTAAGCCCAGAACTGAAAATCGTGGAAGGATTTGGGGGAGACCTTTGCCCAGCAGTGGGAGATTGTGGGCTAGATAAAAAATTGCGTGAAGGTTATTCAATAAAGGTTAGATGTAAATCGAAAGAGTATCGATTGTTATTCCCCTTATCTCAACGGTTAACGATTACCTACTGATAATGGGTAACTGCTCCAAAAATAGGTTTGATCATAGAATCAAGTTGAGCTGATTTGTATGTACAATCTTCAACTCTTTGCCTTGGAAGCGGCTTAGCCGGATTTTCAGAACATAAAAATAATGCAGTAAGGCCTAGAGGTATAGCCATTGGTTTGCCAAGGCAAAAGTTCAAATCCCGGTCATCATTGGCCTAGCCTTTTCCCAACTATGTTGGGGTCGGCTACCAGTCCAACCGGTTCCAGCTAAGTACCAGTGTTTTACAAGGAGCGACGGCCAGGCGGAGTTACCTGGTCAACACGATACCCCTTGGTTAGACTGGCTGTCAGACTTTTTCAAGCTTCTGACTACCTGTAACGACTGTCAAAGATGTAGGAATAACAGCCGGGACCCACAATTAACGTGCCTTCCGAAACCCGGAGGAACTCGTTATGACAAAGATGGTCACCCATCTACGGACCAACCGCGTCAAGCGTAGCTTAACCTGTGATCGATTCACATATGCGGTTATAGCTTAGCCACGAGCTCCTCATATCACCATAGCAGGTATACCAATTACATTGAAAATTAGCTTCTAAACAAATAAATGAAAGTCCATTTGGGTAGACATACACAATTTGGGTTCGGTCAGTCAAATACGAAACCTCCCGTCGTCTAATTAAAAGCATACAACACTTTTGTAAATATTAATTAGTAAGTATTCAACAGGGAAATGAATTAGCTTCCTCGTTATGATGAATACACGGTCAAGACCGAAAAAGCTAATAATAAGCTAAAAAATGTTTTCGTGGTGGCTTTACGGTTCTATGTATGGATTTGAAAGCACGAGGTGCAGGTTCGATCCCAAGACAAGCAAAGTACTTCTTCACATTAAGCTAGTGAGGTGATCAATGTTCTTTATATGATGAGAGGACTGTGTGAAGCACTGGGGACATATATAGGCTGGTATTCTTCTGTTATAAGCTAAAAAAGTTCAGCTTACTTCTGTTTTTTTTTGGATACAGGGCGAAGATCGTGATCTCTCTTCTGCATCCACAATAATCGTTGCTCTCGCCTCTTTTCTAAGTATGTCGGGATCGGCTTCCAGTCTAACCGGATTCAGCTAAGTACCAGTATTTTACAAGTAGCGACGGCCTATCTGACCTCCTCAACCCAGTTACTGAGACAACACGATACTCCTTAGACTGATTGTCAGACTTTTAAGCTTCTGACTACCTGTAACGACTGTCAATGATGTAGGAATTACAGCTGGGACCCACAATTTAACGCCTTGCAAAATACGGTGGAACTCATTATGACGAAAATGGTCACCCATCTAAGGTCTTCTACATTCGCAATAATATTACTTTAAAACTTTGTGGTGGGTCTCATGTTGAAACCGCGACATCGTTACTTAGCATCATGATAGAAAACTCCGGTTGGGTCCAAAACTAATCGGGCTATACCTGTAAATACGCGTAAAAAGAAAGAAAGCTACTTAAATCATAAGAAATGTTCAATTTACGTTCCATGTACCTTTATTTTACGATCTATGAGTAAAAGTGTCGCAGTGTCGTCGGTGTGGCTCGGCACAAGCCTTAATGAAAGCCGGCGCAAACAATGTGTGACGAAGGTACATCCTGCAGGCTGCCCCCATTGTGTGCGGTGTGAAGATACAATTTATATTTTGATGGGAAACGCGAATAAATGTAGGTGAAGCTTCGCATCTCATTTTCGTATTTTTGGATGTTACGTTATCAATTTTGAGATGTAAATTCAATTCATTAATTTGTTTTTCTTTGAGAATCTGACAAAAGGAATTGCATTCTTATGTTACAATTGTGTCAGTATAATTTATAGCGTTTAAAATGTTTTATGTATTTTTGTCTTTTCAAATTTGCTGTTTCTTTGTCTGTAATCAAGCTTTGTAGCATAAAATGACCCACGAATACTAACTAAAACTTGCTTAACAAATACTAGAATAAATTATACCCAGCCACAGAATAAGCGATCGTACAGCACACAAAAAAGAAATCATTGGTTGGAATCAAACTCGCGACCAAACCTAAGACTACTAACCAACTCACAGGCCACTCAAAATTTTATGGGTAGCAGCCAAAGCCTATATTAAAAGGTAAATAGATTATTACAAACTACAGTACGAGGCAAAACCTTTATATTTACTTTAACTCTGCTTATCTATACTTCTATACTAATATATAAAGCTGAAGAGTTTGTTTGTTTGTTTGAACGCGCTAATCTCAGGAACTACTGGTTCAAATTAAAAAAATCTTTTTGTGTTGAATACACCATTTATCGAGGAAGATTTTAGGCTATAAATCATGTCATCACACTGCGACTAATAGGAGCGAAGATACAATGGCAAATGTGGAAAAAACAGGGTAGATATAAATCTTAACTTATATCTTCTAACCACGCGGACGAAGTCGCGGGCAACAGCTAGTACCTAATATAACCTCATAAGAGACCGCTACACATGAGTTTGTTTCGAAATTACTTCTCAGGATAATCAGATAGGCAATGTCGACTTCAGCTTTCTAAAAAAAAGACATAATATATCTTGTAATTATAAATCTACTTGCAGAATAAATGATTCAATTACAGTCTAACTGGAAAATCACTTATCCTACCATCAATATTTCCCCTAACATTATTACAAACACTGTATTTACTACAGCACGACCAACAACAGCTTTGACGTACCAAAATCACTTCAGCAAACTCGATACCATTAAAATGTTGGGAATCCCTGCCCTAACAGTATGTTCGTGTCACAAATTGTTCAAACTTACCCTATAAGTCACGCCATGCTATACAAATGATACTTTTACTGAGAAGCAGAATTTAAGTTTCATTTTCTAATATAAAAACCGGTTAAGTACGAGTCAGACTCATGTTGCCAAGGGGTTCCGTAAATAAAGGCTCGATAAAAACAAATAGGTTGGTTGATCATTTTGTGGTTCATTAGATGAAGTGTGTGAAGATTTAAAACTGTCCAGCTGTTCATGAGATACGGGCAGGAGATGGACATTGGGCGGACAGACAGACGCTTTTTTTTAAACGTCTCCCTAACCCACTTTTTAATCCTTATCTTCCGGGGGCTTTCAACTCAACTCCGCGCAGTCAATTCGGAGAATTTTAAGTTCAATACCTTTGTTTATAAGTTGTAAATTACAGGTTATGCTTAGTTTCGAACCACTGTCATATTACAGATAAGTTTCACGATAATGATCAAATTATTACACTATCGATTCGCTCCAAAATGCGCGCCACACACCTCCAGTCATCCTCACAAAGGGTTAGCATCAAAAATACATGAACACGCAGAGGCGGTATGTCAACATACAGATCAACACGTACGTTACAGACTTTACAGAGGTATGTTAATTTTTGAAGCGGTTCGCGGATCCCGTTCAACGCACAAACACATTTGTTTGCCCATCAAATTACGCTGAAGTTTGCATTGAAAGCTGAACATCGTGTTCCTATCAAACGGTTTATCTAATTAATCGACATCCCTACTAATATTATAAATGCGAAAGTAACTCGGTCTGTCTGTCTGTTACGCTTTCACGCTTAAACCACTGAACAGATTTTAATGAAATTTGGTACAGGGATAGTTTTTATCAAGGACTTTTGAAGAGTTTTTTTGGAAACGCGATATAACCGACCTCAACGCCAGCGAAGCCGCGGGCGAAAAACTAGTTGGATTATAAAATTGCATGAAACTTGTGTTTTTTGATAGCTACATCGTTAAACAAGTTCCCGAGTTAAAGTTGTTACTACGATACTCCACTTTGACCCAACTTTGTCTGAATAACATTAATAATTTCGGCGTCTGCACATTACTTATGACTGAACGTTTTAGCCCTTTTTCATTTTAACGAACCTTAAGAAGGATCTGAAGGGCTGCTAAGTAGAGGCAGCTTATAATAATTATGTGATAAGAGACGCAATTCCAAGTTTAGTTATAAAGTAAGAGGTGATAAAGGGTATTTTAGCTGAGTGGTTGAGGTCACATCGAAAAACCTAGTTTTTTTTCTTTATTAATTAAAATCAAACCTTAAAAACTAAACAATTTCCCACAATACCTAAGTAAAGTATACGAGCGACTGTGGGTTACAGTCGCTCATATACATATCAAAATGCCACTCTCCGAGAAACAGCAACCGACAAGAAATCCAGACCTATCATGACCCCTTCATACACATACTGAGCCATAAAATGCCCGATCACCTAGTCAGCGTCCACGCCCTCCATAAAGTAGCGCCTTAATTTGGCTTTAAATTTATATATATTTTCTTCCCGCGCAATTTCCTCTGGTATGCTGGTTCGATCCCGTTGGCTGGGTTCGAGTGATCCGGGAATGCTTTTCCTGAGTCTGGGTATCTTTCAGTATGTGACTTGAATGTTTGTGAAACACTCCGCGACATGAGGATCAAATTCTTAAGTTGTTTTCTATAAATACTATGTATCAATACTTTTTAAGAAAAACCTCATAAAAAGATTAGAAAATTAATGATAAAAATAAAAAAGCAAAATCTTTTTTTACAAAATCCACGTGGACGAAGAAGCGGGTATAGCTAGTATAAGACAAAAAGTAACTGGAAATACACAGTTTTTTTTTAATAACTAATAACATATTACACGAAACCACTAGCTGTACATTTCAATTTCAGCAGTCGATTAATCCTGTACTATTTATAAGTCTTTGAGTTGGGAGAAGTTATTGCCGGTGTAGGTCTAAAATTAGTCAGCTTTTCATAAATGGTTTGAATGGCGCTGGTTAGTACGAGCATGCTACGATATATACGTACGTACGTATTTCAAAATTGATGTGTTTTTTTCGAGCATTGATTACATCTATGGATGTAAGATTTTAGTAATAAGTAAGTTCTTTGTGTAGTTTTGATAGAAATTCGTAACTTAATACTGATACCGATTGATATTATTGTTGAAAATACTGAAATTCATGATAGTGACAGATCAAATATTTTATTATTTTAAACCTAATGAGTGCGCTTTGTTTTGTCCGTAAGGTAAAAGTAAAAATTGTTTGGAGTGGTTAACTTAACTTAAAATAAATAATTAAAGTTACTGAGTTAAAATTTTATCATTGTAAGTTTTAATAATACAGCAAGACATTTTTCACATTACCTCACTGTAAATACACACATATTGGCATTGATACTATCTATCTATATATATAAAAATGAAAAGCTGTTCGTTAGTCTCACTAAAACTCGAAAACGGCTGAACCGATTTGGCTTTTTTTAGTCTTGAAATATTCGTAGAAGTCCAGGGAAGGTTTAAACGGTGAGAAAATACGAAAAAAATGTGGAAAAGACGAATAAAATATCAAATTTCATTTATTAAGGTAAAGGCACCATGTTCCGGTGTATTTAGAAGAAAGGTATTATTAAAGCAATTTACAAGTTGATTTTGTCTGCACGTTACATTATTCAATTAATGATTTAGCTATTCATGTTTATATGAGCAAATGATGCTTTAGTGTGAGTTTTTTTTAGGTTAAAATATTGGAAAGGTTATATTTTTTATCATTACTTTTGAGTATTTTCTTTACAAATTGAGGAGAAAAAGACTGATTTAAAATACAAAGACAATAAATAGAAAGGAAAACAGGCTGGGAGAAAGATACATAATGTTAAAAAATCAATTTTGAACATTATGTCTATTTCAACTCACCTCCTTTCCTTTATATTTTAAACACTCGAAATTGGGAACCAAATACATCGGAATTAGAATTTTTAAATTGGAATAAGGTGCCTCAGACTCATATTTAGGTAATCTTTTTTATCGTCGAACTGTGATTATATTTCAAAATTAAGATAAATAACACTTCTAATAAAATAACTAATTCTAAAAAAAGATACAATAAATACTCAGTTTTTATTTTTTCTTTTGAGTTATAATGAAAACACCGCGGAATTAGGTGCCTTTACCTTGCTCTACCTACTTTCCTGTCAAACGTTTGACATATTTTGAGGCCTGTCATGTCATTTAGTTTTGTCTTTTAATTTAAATGTAAATTAAAAGAAGTCTTTATAGTTTCACATACAGTAAAACCTACTTAGTAGCCCGTCAAGTCACTTAGATTTTAATTGATTAAATATCTTCACAATAAAAATATAACCATGCCCAGAAAGAGGTCAATCTTTCCCAACGTTCCAAAGGAGCTAAAGAATTGAGGATCATATATTATGATCCCAAGAAGCTACCAACAAGCGTCTGGAGAGACTTGATGCTGTTTGAGAACATCAGGCTGCAACTCGCTCCGTAGAAATTGCGTTTGATTTCTTCTGTATCTTTGCATCTACTTCTAGATCTCTAGAGACAAGTGCAAAACATGATGCGCGACTGTCCGCTTATCGTAAACCTCACGCATTCTATCGCGAGTCGGAG
Source organism: Trichoplusia ni (assembly GCF_003590095.1). Classification (NCBI taxonomy): domain Eukaryota; kingdom Metazoa; phylum Arthropoda; class Insecta; order Lepidoptera; family Noctuidae; genus Trichoplusia; species Trichoplusia ni. Next base: position 11,108,273 of record NC_039487.1, read on the forward strand.
ATGTTGACTAATAGAGAATTGTACTTGAGTTCTCAGCGAATTCGCACATCTGCTAACAGGTCCTTTAAAAGAAGTGATGAGCATCATGCAACTAATGCCCGAGATACAAATTGTACCGAACATTCACACAGCGAAATATTCATAATCAATTAGAAAGTGAGAAAGGAAGAATTCCTGGAGAGAGGCAGCGTTATTTAGAATTCTGATCGCCTTCGACATTCTCTGAATACTGTTGAAATCATCTGATGTATCAGATGTGTCTTAAAATATCGCCGTAAGCCATGGTGACCTACCTAAGGTTGATAAGGAACGGGGTGCATTTACTTATACTCCTATGATTGACTGTGCTACATATTCCGCCATCAGATATGGCTCAAAATTGTACATATTGTGAAGCTGTTAAATGGCAAAAAGAAACGAACGGTATGTTATGCTCAGATGGTAAAGTGCATATTGAAATATTAAAAAATCCTTCAGAAATATTAAGACCACTGCTAAGCGGTCACAGTCAAAATATTTCTTGAACAACATCTGTTCTTACAATAATGCCTTTCAAATGAAGTCTTTCGGAGCAACAGATTTCAAAAGGTTATTTTATGCCGACATTTAAGTGCAAGCCCAAGCTTACCACCTTACACCTCATTATTGCTTCAAATAGCAACAAGTTTCACGAAATATATTATTTATCGAATTATCATGACTGGACACAACACTAGAAAGTGTCTTACCGGGTCATACTTCTAGCGATCGGAAACCCACGGTCGGTGTATAAAGGTTTAGCACTGCGTTTTAGGTTTAGACGTTTATGATATTCTAACTTTTATCACAAGACTTGCTGACACGTCCCCACTTCATTAGACGATGCTTTTTGGGTATATACAGTGTGTACAACTGACGGTGCACATGCGCGTTGAAATACTTCAGGATCCATCCGCTGAAACTTCCTCTAAAGAACTGTGAGATATTAGCAATTGGAAAGTTGCTGTACATGAAAATACTGGATTCATCAAATTACACATAGGCTTCTGCACAATAACACACATTTTTCCCGACTACGTACACAATATGCTAAACATAAGTAGTACATAAGCTGAAAGAGCGATCATTTCTTCAGCTAAATATCTGACATCAATGGGTTAAATTTAAGGATACAAAATATATTGGGCTACCCGACGTAGGGACTTGGTGTCATACAAATCTATCGATGCAGTTTGCGATACAACGAGCCTGTGAATTATCCCATTGAGTTTTTAAATTTATTGAACTTGCCAGCCATAGCCATACCACCACATCATTTGAACTGAAGTTTGGATCTCCGATTATTCTGTTTCGTAACATAAGTCCACCACGGCTTTGTAGTGGCGCACGATTAGTCATAAAAAAAATAATGAAACACGTGATTGAAGCTAGCATCTTGAATGGCAGGTTTGACAAACATTGTCTGTACATGGCTTAAATTTAGAAACACCGTGCTTTCAAGCTTAAGTCATGTTTTTAAAACCACCCAGTTTGTTTGTATTGGCTAAAGACGGACTAAGAATATTCTACACTCTCTTGCGCTTTTTTTTCAACTGCCATAATTGACAGTATAATAGCAATATGAGTAAAGTTTTGTTTTGTAGATAGCATTTTTTTAGCAAAACAACGTTTGCCGGGTCAGCTAGTTTTTAAATAATAATAAATAGTACAGCATTTTATAAATTTTGTAATTTCCATCCTTAAAAATATTTTTTAATGATCAAGTAATTTATTATAAACTTGACAAACAAAGCAGGTATCTCATCTAACCAAATCCCTTAAGCTATACAAAAAACTTAACTTAATTTAGTTCAAAACATCAAATTGCACTTTTAAGTTACCGCATGAAAGTTAGCGACAAAAGTTTTCGATAGAACAACTTAGCCTGAGGACTTTATAAGATCGAAACTATTTGCGTGTCTCTGTGACGTGACGAACGCTTAAAACTGTAAAGAAAGTTCAGTGTTATATAAGAATAGGTTTATTACAGCTGAAAGAAATTGGCAACTTTAAAAGCCTCTTTTTGCATGAAAAAAGATTTTTGTATTATATAATTATATAATATCAACATACATATATATTTGATTAATTTTAAACCATACTTACAACAAACAATAAAATTATACAGAAAAGTAATGGCCGAAATCCAAAGAAATTATTTTCTATCTTCATCATGAAAATTTGAAAATAACAATCTTAAATACCCTGCAGTCCGGTTATTATAGTAAAATTAAAACTTAAATAAACTTCCGCAGGTATAAGTCACGTTTCTAATATAATAATTACTTATTTAACCAATTGCCTATTGAAAAAATGTAAAAATATATTATTGGGTTGGATCTTAACTCGTAACTTAAAGGAAGACAAATATGAAAGTAGTTACTAGGGCACCGTAGATACTAAAACAAGTCTTTTAAAATAACGTAAATCTTTAGCCTCTTCAGTTTCCCAGTAACGGTATAAAACATTCTTACAGAAAAAAGAACATTAATTTTCCATTTCAATGCGAGCCATAAATTTTCATCTGACTTCAGAAGTAAGAAAAACGTTTGAAATGATACAGAAGCTTCTGTTCTCACTCATTCTACGCAAATCCAAGCATTTATATTCGAATTTATGCAAATATCTTATAAATTCTACAACCCATAGGAATCCCCTTTTTACTCCGACGATAACCGTAACTAAACAAAGGTGTTAATCAATAAACGTACTTACATAGGTATCTTATGGCCTAACGAGCACAGCTCACTGGTTCAGAAAGTTACCCATTCACTGAACAAAGTTTCTACTCGAAAATATGTAGGTTACAATATCACAAACACTAATGTTCAGAATGCTGCTCCCATTAGAGCCGCTCAGTTATAACCATTCATGAAAAAACTCACAATTAGTGGCATTTAAAAGAGCACTAATCTCATAATCCGCGATGCAACAAGTAACCGCCCGCCCAAGAGACGCGGAGGGAGCCGACAGCGCCCGACCACGACTCGCCGCTTCAGTATCGTCGCGACCATGGCTACGGACGGACGTACGAAGCGCTCGCAGTCGATATGCGCTCCCGCCTCCGCGAGTATGGAAGCCCTCGCGGCGCCCATGGAGACCACGCCGGCGCCGCGGCGGCGGCCGGCCGCGCGCTCGCAGTCCGCGCGCATCACGGGCGGCCGCTCCGTGCGCCACCGCCGCCAGCAGCAGCAGCAGCAGCTGGACCGCGAGACCAGGACGCGCTACAGCTCGGAGCCGCGCCTGGCCGAGGCCGAGACGCCGCCGCAGGTCCGGCGCCAGGCCTCGGCCCGCCGCCGCCCGCCGCCCGGCCAGCACGCGCAGCCGCGCCGTTCCAACGCCTTCCTGGACGTGCCCCGCACCACGCACCAGCCCGAGGAGGAGCCTGACGAGGACTCCTACCGGCTCCGTACCTTCAACATCACGCAGAAAGGAGGTCAGTGCTAGCCGACACGTTCGTTCACCCTCAACTATATTTACACGCGTGAAAGTTAGTGTAACGTCTTTTTTTAATTCGACTTCGAAACGGAAAACTTGGCAGATGGCCTGCTTGGCTTTTCGCGATGAGTGTCAAGTGTTCCCTAGAAGAAATTTTGCGTAAGATGAATCCGGAAGAACGCGGAGCCGGGTAGACGAGCCCGTTTTCGAAAAAACTGGGTTAAAAAACGGTCGTTAAAATATTTTTGTGTCATCATGAATCGTGTTGGGCAGCATTTACGAGGCCACTATAAATCAAGATACAAGAACGTTTGAGTTTAATTTTGAGGTATAAATAAATCGGGACGCACGATGAACACGCGAAAGTACACTTTATCGACGTTTTAACTTATGAAAACACGACACAATGCGATCGGATCTGCAATCTTCGACGGACTACAAAGAATATCCGGCAAGTCTTTGAGTGAGGTAAACAGAATCGCGCCAGTGCACGTCAAAGTGAGATCGGTTGCGGTTTTCTTGGTGTTCCAGTAGTTGGAAGCTTATTTATCAAAATGGCGCGTTTCCGTAAACAATGGGACGTCGCATCTGTTTAGCATAATGCATACTGAATAGGCACGGCCGGGGGACAGACTCTGTTCATAGTCCGCGTCGAGATAAAACAACAGTCGGCCGATATTATTACGTATTAGATGGACGTCTGTTGTGTTAAATCAAACGCGAACTTTGTTGAGCTTCCTATTGACGTACGTTTTTGTAAAGACATTTCAAAGTGAACTGAATGTTTCTATTTGCTTACGGCATCATATTTGGACAAACATTTCTTTTTAATACTTTCCTGAGGGAAGAAAAACTACGAAAGCTCTTCAACTTTCTTGATAGGTGTAGTAAGAAGTTGCAAAACTTTTTGCTTAGAAACTAGAGAGTTTTACTTTTACCCTGCGGTTGAAAGTGACTGAACTTTCAGTAAGTTGGCTTCTCGCTTTAATGTTTGAAGGTCGAATCGGGGAAAGATAGACTCGTAATTTGGTGTTCTCAAGCGGAACATTACTTGGAAATTTTGGTAGTTCCTCACATGTTGAGTTTACTAAGTGAACAAGTTTCTTGTTCAAACGATGACAAGTTTGGATATTTATAAACTTATAACGATCATTTTAATTCCTGTCGATATATATTACAACGTCGGTTCTCTTGACAAAACTATGGATCATCTACTAACGTGCTCCAACTGCCTTTACCTGCACTACGATAAAACAGCTATAATATAAATGTATCCAAAACAAATCCTTATAACACTTTTGTAAGCTAACCACAAAAATTAAAGCCAGTTTTTATTTTTCACAAGGAAACCCTCTAATGAACCCATTTCTCTTACATTCTCCAACATATTAAACGAAGGCACTTATTAGCTTTTTAATAAAAGGCCATTGCCCTGCAATAAGGCTGATACCGACTGATATTATAATCACAAGAAGATAACCATGTATTACTCATGTAGGCTGTATATTACATCATCAACAAAACTCAGACCCAACTCTAGGTTAAGCTCGCCTTTGTACATGAACTTACAAGAACATATTGTTCAAGTGTGTATTTGTGCAATAAAGATTAAATGAATAAACTTTTGGAATAGTAGAGTTTGGTGCGATAAATATTTTCAAATTTACACTCTATACTAATGTATCAAGTTTGTTTGTTTGTTTGAACGCGCTAATCTCAGGAACTACTGGTTCATATTGAAAAAATATTTTTGTATTGAATAGACCATTCATCGAGGAAGGTTTTAGGCTATATACTATCACGCTGCGACTAATAGGAGCGAAGATTTAATGGAAAATGTGGAAAAAGCAGGGCAGATAAAAAAATATATTTTCTTACCACGCGGACGAAGTCGCGGGAAACAGCTAGTCTTGTATACTTAGTTTTAACATTAATTGCATTTAGGATTGTGTTTAATAAATTTCAGTGTACTATAACTGAAGTTCATTACTAGAAGTTCCATTTTCTGTAGTATTTTATATCTACCCATAATATATTATAAACATGAATGTTAGTAAATATGGATGGATGTTTATTAGTCTTTTACGCAAAAACCACTGAAAAGTTTTGCCCGAAATTTGCTACTCAGATAGTTTATAACCTATTTCATGTTCCCGAGGCTTGACGCTTACTCGATATTTATTTCAACTTTTTGCATTCAACAATTCGAGTTAAACTTTAATATACTTTTAGTAGTTACTAGCTGTTGCCCGCGACTTCGTTCCCATGGGTAGAAGTTATAAGTTATGATTTATACCTGCCCTGTTTTTTCACATTTTCCATTGTACCTATCTTCGCTCCTATTAGTCGCAGCGTGATTGTTTATAGCCTAAAGCCTTCCTCGATGAATGGTCTATTCAACACAAAAATAATTTTTCAATTTGGAGAGATTTCCTGAGATTAGCGCGTTCAAACAAACAAACAAACTCTTTAGCTTTATATATTAGTATAGAAGTATAGATTAATGAAGCGGTTCACTTAGCAATATAAGATAGCTTTCTCCTTACCCCACAAGAGTAGTTCATTAGAGTAAGTCAAGAGCAAATGTTGTTTCCCTAATAACAAAATTAATGAGTCCTAAAAAAAGCAAAACTCTCAAAAAACTCAGCAAGAAAAATGTAAAGGAGAAATATTTTCGTCTTAATTGGACTTCTGCGGCAAACATTCTTGGTTTATTTGTGGTGGCCAAAAAACGTAAATGTACAAGTTTATATACAGTTATAAACTCAGATTTAAGGTTTCCTTATTTAGTTTCTGCTAATTAAGTCTCAGTATTAACTTATTACACAAGTAAAATACTTAAAATTGACGCTGGTTATACGAGATCTTCAAAAGCAACTTCGAACAGTCCAACAAAAAGTTAAAAGACAAATTTTGACCTACCAATGTTGATTTGCATTTAACGGAATTTAGCGATGGATTAAAGGGGTTTAAACCAGCTAAATGGGAAGAAAAGCCGGAGTCAGAGAGACGCAATGGAATTTGCATTCATAATAATAGTCTTCTTCGTATATGCCGCATAGTCGATGTTTAACCTGGAGTAAGAGTTTGAAACCAGTGATGTATTTTACACAGTATTGATATATTTCAAGGATCAGGATGGTTTCTTTGGAATAAAACGCAAAAATGAACAAAAGCAGTGATGCCGGGATTCGAACCTACGACCTCTCACTTGGCAGTCCAACGGTCACACCATTGAGCTATCACTGTTGTATACAATATGTACATAAAAATAAACAAAACAAATATTTTCGCTTGACTAAGTAGGTCGAAATTAAAAAGGCCACGATTTAAGATTTACGAACAAAACTTCGGTTGAAAGTAACTTTTTCCATTTAACCAAGACTTGTTTTGGAAATTTCAGATCGTGTTGAATATAAATCATTTAAATTGCCCAAACCTCGGCGTAGGAAATAGATGCTTTTGAAATCTTATAGCTGAGTTTGTGACGCACTTATACACCATTTAAATATATGGACGGGTTGAGTAATGGCCTAGAAATAGTTATAATCAAATGAAACGTACTCGTAAGTTGACATGATAGTACAAAAACGTGAAAAACTTTGCGAAGGAAATTTGTGTGACACTGCTTGCTTTTTTGGATGAATCCCTCATTAGGGAATTTTATCTTTGTATCGCAGCGGTTTAACAAACATTGCGCGTGAATCAAACCCGCAACATATCGCGCTCTGTGGGTTATCGAAATTTTGAAATAAGTAGAACATAACCTATATTAGATTTTAAGCCTACAGTAATATAAAAAATGGAAAGGCCAGATAAATTGAGAGAATTCGTTTTCGCTGAGAATATTGTTATTATTTTGTCTGTCTAGTCTAAAAAGTATCTCTATAACTTTGGAATTCCTAAACTTTTAAAATTGACCGTGAACCTATTAACTCCGTACTCTTTAATTGAACTTGAAAATGTTATCACACCAATATACTGAATGGCCTTGTGTCCAATAAATCACGTAAGTGAACTTTACAGAAGCTGGTAATTGGCCAAAAATAGCAAACTCATCAAACCTTTCTCAAGCGAATCATTTTCAATCAAATTCGGAAAAGTCTTAAGCCCTCTACTACTAACGCCTGGAAAATACTGTTGCATTTGAGGAAGCGAGACAGAGTACTCAATAAGGTAGAGCGTCATCCTTCTTCCACAACTACAGAAGAATATCTTAAGAACTTGGTAGTAGGCTCTCTGAATATTTTAATTTAATTTTCAATGGCCCAGAATTGGTAAAGTTCACGATCCAATTATGTGGTATAAAGGGGAAATTATGGGATCCAATTAGATGACTAAACTGTGTTAAGTTTCGGGGACGGAGGCGTTTTAGCGAGATTTAGATGTAGAATAGTTTGGTCTTAGTTTAGATGTCATTAATGTTCTGCAAATTCCAGAGAAGACTTTACTAACTTATAATCAGATAACGAAAGGAACTACAGTTTAAGAACAAGAGTCCATAAGGACAATCAGATAGAGATTCTTCCGGTTTGACTTCGGATGAACGAAATTTTGGAACATCGTACCCTAGCCCTTAATAAAGTGCCTGAAAAGGCCCCAAAATCTTTTTTTTAATTTTATAAAGGTGTTGAAAACAATGCTTTTCTTTAGGTTTAATGTAATTGAACAAATCTCAATTAAATTTTAACATAATATTTTTACTTTGATCACAAAATCGCATATTTCAAAGAAAGTCAGAAAAACAATGGAGAATTGAAACCTAATATTTTTATTCAATCATCTCGTAATTGGCTTTTGTATTTTAGATAGCTCCCTTATATAATATTGACTCAGTAGAATCGAAGATTTATTACTTTTAACTAATAAGAAAAGAATCAGAAAGTCAATTTATAAAAATAATTGGTTACCCCTAAAATTGACTGCACGGATAGCTAGTGGTTGAGGTCTCATGCCAAACCCACTGTACGTGACGTGTTGTGGGTTCGATCCGCGATAAGGACAAGCTTCTTGTGACCCACGAATGCTTGCTCTGAGTTTTGCATGTTACTTGATTGTTAGTTAAACATGGGCATGAGAATTAAATTATAATATGAATCGTAGAGCGAAAGGTTCATTTACAAAATAATATCGACGCGGAAAATATTGGTTTTGAAATATTCCGTAATAAAAATAATTTCTATTTTGTATTTACTTACTTTAAAACAGAAATTGTTACAAACGAGAGTATATTCCGATCACGGCAACAAAGGCTCTGCTTTTTCAATCAAATTGTTAATTTAAAAAATAAACATGAAATGAAACTATGTAATCAATGTTTCATTGAAAATATTTTCAATAAATATTGAACTACAATATACAAAATGAATACTATTCGTACCTACAAATGTAATGAAGTGAATGATCCTTTGTATGATCAATTTCATATAAGACATAGCTTAATAGAATATTATGTAGCCTTCCTCAATTAATGGCCTATCTAACACTGAATGATTTTTTTATCGGACCAGTAGTTTCTCAGAAACCGCGTTCAAACAAACAAGTTCTTTAGCTTGATAATATTAAAGAAAAGGTGAGTTTGTTTTTATGGAATTTAGAGCTAGTTCTTTCATTGAGTAAGAATTTTTGTTTCGTTTAAAACTGATTCCAGATTTTCTTTTTCGTGTCACAAAAAATAAACACAAAAACTGTGAAGGGTTCTCAAAAACTTTGAGAAAATATTACTTATCTTAGTTTTTCCAGTCATCAGTTAAGGCTGTATTCGAAGGATAAAAGGCGATACGGGCTGTTGTCTATTATAGTACTATAACAACAAATGAATGGAGGAGCTCGTGGCTAAGCTATAACCGCATAAGTGAAACGATCACAGGTTAAGCTATGCTTGACGCGGTTGGTCCGTACATGGGTGACCATCTTTGTCATAAGGAGTTCCTCCGTGTTTCGGAAGGCACGTTAAATTGTGGGTCCCGGCTGTTATTCTTACATCTTTGACAGTCGTTACAGGTAGTCAGAAGCTTGAAAAGTCTGACAACCAGTCTAACCAAGGAGTATCGTGTCGCCCAGATAACTGGGTTGAGGAGGTCAGATAGGCAGTCGCTCGTTGTAAAATACTGGTACTTAGCCGAAACCGGTTGGACTGGTAGCCGACCCCAACATAGTTGGGAAAAGGCTACGCCAATGATGATGAATGAACAACAAATGAAGATCGAAGTTAAGCAACGATTGTCACGGACATATATTTGTTTGTGGATGGCAAACAAATTTGAGTTGACCTATTATTTTAACATGCAAAAAAGCTATCTGTAGTAACCTATCTTTAATAGACAAATTCTAACTATGCATTTAAACTCACCAAAAATATTTCCTTATATTTATGTACATAATGAAACCTCCTTGTAATTTCAGAAATGCGTCAAAATAAAGTTTGATTGTAAATCATGATCCCTGATATATTTGATAACAGTAATATGTATTGATTTATTTTAAGGTTGGTACGAAAAAATTCACAATCTTTCCCATCTGTATCGTTAAAAATTTGCGAATAATGACATATTGGGGTGAAGAAGGGTGTTTGTTGACAAATCTTTTTAATACAGCTGTCGATATACACAGGGAAATAAAGGTTCAGATGTTTTTGTTAAATCTGACAGTGTAGATAACATTGTCATAGGCAGTGATGTAAGGGTTTTTAAAGGTTAACGAAACCCTTATCAATTATTAATCTGTCTGGATACTCTGTATGTCTATTATCAGGCAGATGGTCATCTGGAGCCGTAAGAGTTCTTATTGCATTTGTTCGTCAGGAATTCACAAATTAAGTATTTATGAAAGAAAGGTTCTCTGAAAGAAAAAAAAATCAAATCATGATTTAATATTATTATTTATGTATTAAAATGTTTACCTATTGCTTACTAATTTAATACTGAAACCCCTCAAAACGGTGTGTATAACGTAAAAAATAACCAAACATGTACATTTCAGATCGTTTTACCCCTAAATTGCGTTTAACTCGTGCGTAAGTATTGAGTAAATCTCGTAAATAACTCACTAGGCCAACACGACTACTTCGGCTGAAATCTGAAGACTGCAATCACGTGGAAAAATTAAGCGTGTGTAAAAAAGATTGGGCACATGACTTGGCATCCGTATTCCCTACAAAAATGCCTGAAATGTTTATTGTATATGTGCGTTTTTGGGTTCCGCACTCAAAAGGTAAAAACGGAATATTTGAGGTACCGCTGTCTGTTTGTCTGTCCTGCCATCTGGCTAGTCACTAGGCTATATCTAAAACTCTATGATAAGCAGTTGACGTTTTCGTAATAGACGAAATTTTTGCCTCTGAAAATAGAAAATCAAAAGATGTTCAACAAGGCTTGATACGGTCATAAATTTGAAGGTCAGTCAAAGTTTTCAGATTTCTTTTAGACCTTTTTGTACGGAACCGATTTGGAATCACATTATACCGGTTTTATATTGTATACCTCAAATGTAGCATCTGTGCGATAACTCATGCCTTCTTGGGTGTACCGAAAGTTTTATCAGGAAGGTCGCTTTAATTTAGGGCGGTGGAAATATTGTCCTTTCGGAACAAAGGGCCGCGTTCATGAGCAATCCTGGTCTTTTGTTGTACGCGATTTTTGTTTGGGCTTGCGACTTAATTACGTCGATGTTTAATTTTGTTATAACGGTGTACGTAAGGAAGGTTTTTGTTTACATTGTTAGGATCTTATAGAGCTCATTTTAGATAAGTTGTATTTTTTGTTTAGAATCAAATGAATATGTTGTGTATGTATATTATGTAGTGTATTATTATGTAATTAAGATGCTTAACTTTTCATTTTTATTTTATAAAATTTCTATGAAATTCACTGAATGATTATTGGAAAATACATGTCAAAAAAAATGCAAAATACCAAATCATCATTGTACAATTGTTTAATTGTCATAACGACTCTTGAATAATGAATTAAAAGCTGACGTAACAATACAGAAAACCTTGTTATACCTTTTTGAAACGAACTCATTTTATTATAATCACCGAAAACCGTTCTTAGCTGAAAAGAAAATCGATCTACTCCCGATCAAGATAAATGAGTTTGGTCGACACAAAAAGTTGCACAACTTTTCTTTTGCGGTCATTACGTGTTTACCTTCGAGTAATTTATTTTAATCTTTAAGCAAGTGTAACTAAAATCTTGTCCCAGCTGTTGACGTTGTAAACGACACTTCAGCAAGTGGCGCATAAGGACCAACGCACAAACTTTGAGACACTTTTCAAGACATTCAAAATTGGACTTTAAAACTGTTAACATAAAGTTTATAAACATCTGAATTTCATAACATTCATAGAGCGCGTTAGCATTTTGGTTTCGGACAAGCAATTTTGAACCTTCGACTATTAGTTTTAAGTCTGTTTTCGGGTGTCACGTAAATGCCTCTGCAGTGCGATATTCTACGCCAGTTCTTCTGAAGTAAGATTATGTTGTCAAATTCCAAGCTGTGTATTAACCCTGCTTGTAAAAGGCAGTTTAATTTAATCTGTTGTGAAATGTATAGTAAACGATTGTGTTTGTGTGTGTGAAGAATGACAAACCTATTAGAGAAAAAAAAAGATAAATATGAATGATCCGGCTCTTACTCCTGGGCCAAACCATGGCAACTAGGATGATGTTCAGAAGATGGCGCGACAGACTGGATGTATACCACAAAAAATGGATAGCATATGCAATAGACCAAACAAAGCAGAAAAATTGAATAGCATCTGCCTTGCAGAACAATAAAGAACATAATCCCCAAATCAGCTGTTACAATCAAAAACCGCGTACCAAAAATACTTTGTTTCTAATCCAAGCTGTCCTTCGGTACTCATTACGTACGTGAACAAACATTTAATTAATCTGACAACGTGCAGACTAAACAATAATGTTTCTTAGAGATGTTTCGGGCAAAAACACATCAATTTGCCAGCAATAAACAGGGTCTTTCAATGTATTAATATTAGATTGAATGTAGGGAAACCGTTGCTTATTCGTTCCGATAAAACACAAATGCGTCTTTGAATCCGTAAGGATATTGGATATAAATTGTATTGTCTTTCGTAAATTGCTGTTCTTTTAGTTAGAGATTTGTAATATGTACATATGGGACAGAATGTCGTGGTGGTAGAGCAGATTTATGTATGTTTTTACACGAGGTACAGGTTCGATTCTAATGCCCGTAAAATATACATGTAACTCTTAATGATTTTATGAAGTCACAAATTGCAGAATCTCTAGCTCGCAGTCAGTGTGCTAGCATTGATCATTATGCTCAATACCTTGCCTGGCTGGGGGACATTAAGGCTCATGTTCATTTTACGACTTATGAGCTTCCATTTTCTTTTGGTCTTATGTTATTGCCGTTTCTTTAACAAAACTGTTCGTTTTAGTGAATATGAGGGATCCGACTTTTTCCAATTAAGTGTTTTGTTGTTTTGTTTCCTGAACTGCAACGCTCCTTGTTAACACCTCAAGGATACTACTTATAATCTGGTTTTATATAACAGTTAAGATATACTCATATCCCTAAATCTGAAGACAGAAATACCGAAACAATACAAATTTGTTACGCACGATATTAGCGCAGTAGAGTGCAAAAATCCAATAACGGTAAGGAGATTGTATTCCGGAGATAAATCTAAATTTATAAAACTGACTATCGAAGAACAGGCCCGAAATAAAAACCCTGAAAAAAATAAGTTACTCAAAGTTTCAGAAAGATTTAAAAAGAGGTTGGTAACTAAAAACTTGGTTCTAAATTTAATTCTACATCTTTAAAAAAAACACTGAGAGAATTGGCAAATTATTCATTTGTTTCAGAAGTAATTAAGAAAGAGCTTTTTTAATTTATTCTGTATTTAAGAACGGACGTTTTTTATTAGGTTTTCTTCTGTCATGGGAAAATGAACCTTACTGACTTGAATTAAGTTTGATTTTAACATCAAAATATCGTAAATATTGTGAAGTTACTAATGTATATTCGAATTATTAAGGGTTGGATTAACGGGGGCGACAGATGGATTTGCAGGAATGCTATGAATAGATTATTCATGGAAAAATCAAACGATTTGGCAAAGAAATTTAAGTGTTTCCAAGAAATACGGTAATAGTTCACTTGATTTTTTTTTAATTTAATTAGCCGAACATAAACTTATTCTACCTAAATAATATGGATTTGCAAAATCAAATGTTTTGGTTTATTCTGAAAATAAAGAAGTGATTGTCCTACGCAACGTAGGTTTGACGTGGTGACCTCAACCACTCGGCTATCCGTGCCGTCAAACTTCGTTCGTTTTCAAAATAAACAGAATTTACGCATAGGCACACGACCGTGCCGTCAACACCTACCTACACGTAACATGCAAAAATTTTTCATTTTTCCCTAACCAAATAATTAAATTATTTTTTCAGGCAAACGTATTAAAACCTTTTATTAAAATAATTTGAATATTCCTGACAGACTCGACTCGACGTGACGATGTTAAAAAACCGTACCCTTGTCACGCGGGTCGCTCAAAATGTCAACTTCAATTCTCAAAGTTACTTGTGTGTCAAAACATGTGCTTATTTACGAAGACTGTTCTATACATGCAGGTTTTATTTAAACGACTCAACCTGTCATTACAAGCTCAGCTTTGAAAATCAAACGTTTACTTCAATTTTGAAAGAAGTATCTTTTGTCAATTGTTTCTATCCCAATGTTATGTTCAAGTGAGTTCATTTTCGATTCGGGGCGGGTAGGCCCGCGGGCAATAGCTAATTAGAGTCATAATTTAAAGTTTAAATTCAGTATTGTTTACAGATTATGATTCATATTTTTTCATTAAGTTAACTTTGATATTTGGTCAGGCCTTATTTGCTTCTAAACCTTGGACTTAACTCAAAAGTAGGGACCTACTTCTCTTTGCCAAAGTAGTCTACAAGCCTTAAATATACCCTAAAGATGCCCTTTATGTCTATAGAGATATTTGTTCAAGAAATTAAGTCTCAAAAATACTGCAAAATTTGAGAGCTGCTCAGTGCTTTCACGTTCCTAGCTTTTGACTTAGTACCCCTTAAGTAAGGCAAGTGGAGAATCTATAAAGTTTCGACATTACACAATCTTAACGAGCACGTACCCTTCGTAATTGGCTGAGTTTATGTGTAAATCAGAAAACGTGACCTTGAAGTTGTATGTACTGTGTCGAGTTACTCTAAGAGGCTAATTAAACAAATATATGCCGTTTTCGTTAGTAATTAGAATGCATTTTAGATAGTTTTCATTTTTGGAAAAGTTGTAAGACCATTGCGTCGACGTTTAAATTCTGATTTTGATCATGAATTTTAGTAAGTTTAATTTATTTTTAGTTTTACAAGTTAGAATATTGTAATTGTGGAAGGCATTACACGTCGGAAAACGGTTTCTCTTTTACTCAACTGTATTTATACGCAAAATATTAATAAAGAAACCGAAAAGAGCGAATAGGACTTGCGCACCAAGACGTTCTCTACAGAAGAGAAGGGATGTAAATAAAAATCAAAGGATTTCCTACTTTGCTGTGAAACATTACTTCATGTCAAATTTCTAGCTTTTTGTTCAACTGAAAATACTCGGCAAGTTTATATTCCCTGGAGAGAGTAAAAAAATGCGGTATAAACGGCTTTATCCTTTGGTAGTGTTTGCATAGAAGTTTAATTAATTCTCAGCTTTATGTTACACTACACCTGGTTTAAATTAAAACTAGATAGATTATCTCTACGTGTCTCTGAGAAAAAAAGATTTTCACTGACAGACGGACAAAATAGTGATCTTACAACCGTTCCGTTTTTTTTCATTTAGAGGTATGAAAACTTAAAAAGATGTCTCAGAAATTTTGAAAAGATGATGCCTGTGTCCAGCAGTTTACGAATATGGGCTGATGATGATGATTGGTGATGAAAGAGATCATTGTCCAGCCATACATGTGGCAGCATTCGGCTGTTCTCCTGAAAACCAAAATAAACATTAACATGGCGCTCCAGTCTGCCAAGTAATATAATAATATACTGTTATATTATGATTCATTCAAATAATAATCTCCCTTGGAGAGCTGACGTCGGGAGCGGCCTTCAAACGTCCGATCAAAAGCGACTCAACTGTATAAAGTAGGTTGTTTTCAGATGTTTGGGGCTGCGTGTCAACATTAAGATGCTTGGACGGGATCTTAGTTCAAAATATGCCATCTTCTAAAACATAATGTCCAAATTAGGAGTAGTTTTTGGATGTTGTGATGATGTTTGTATGGATGTATTGGTGTTTGTTTCTCTTTCACGCTTAAACCACTGAACAGATTTTTTTCTTTATTTTTTGTTATAGCGGCGACAGAAACTCATCATATGCGATATCAATTTCAACTCTATCTTTCATGGTTCATGATATACTGCCTGGGTGTCGGTTACAAACTTTCAGGCAGGGTCTTAATACGGTGCCATTTTTACGATTTTGGTACGGAACCCTAAAACTAACAACATATTATGGTAAAAGAAAGACCTCTGTACTTGTTTGGTAACTTATTTATTACGTGTGTAGAGACACGTGTAATCAACAGGCTTTATTGGTCTTTATTGAGTACATTTTTTTCTCAGTAGCTTCTACATGAAAGTTATTTAGGGATGTCTGGGTGTCCGTATCCGAAATCATCGGATATCTAAAAAATAATCTGTAGCTTTATTGAGGTTTCTGTTTTTTAAATCTCGTCGTCGGTACGACCGAAAAGAAAAACAAATATCCGATATAATGCTACCTGAACGTAAACTCTCATCCGATAAAATAGAAAACACAAATTTGTAACCAAAACTATAAACTTATCCGCAGCTTTCGGATATTTCGGATACGGACAGTAACCGAAACTTAATATCACGACACTAGTCCAAAATCAGTATTCATGTAATCGGACTTAACTGTAATAAAACTTTTCTATCACACCAGATAGGCTTACGAAACTTATTATAAGTTTTTTCGTCCCCTTAGGTAATCTTGGGAAAATCTTGACTACAACACTTGGGATCCCTATTTCATGTATGAACATGTTGGGGTATGTACCCTCTATCCCTACTAATAATATAAATGCGAAAGTAACTCTGTCTGTCTGTGTGTCTGTCTGTCAGTCTGTCTGTCTGTATGTTACGCTTTCTCGTCTAAACCACTGAACGGATTTTAATGAAATTTTGTACAAAGATAGAGTTGACCTTGAAAAAGAACATAGGATAGTTTTTATCCCGGACTTTTGAAGAGTTCTGTTAGAAACGCGATATAACCGACCTCGACGCGGGCGAAGACGCGGGCGAAAAGCTAGTGTATAATAATATTATTAGTAGAATTGCAGAATACTTTGAATATAACATTATTATTTGTATCTCTTTTTATCATCATAATCATCATCATCAGCCCATATTCGTCTACTGCTGGACATGGCCAGCAGCTCGCATCCTTATCACGTGAGATCAGAATCTCGTAACTCTGTTAGTGAAAATCTTTCGAAAGAAAAAACATACACATTTTGATAGAACAACTATGTTTTATACCCATCTTGGTAATAGTTGGGGAATTTTATTAACACTATAATTAATCACGCTCGAACTTGCAATTGTGATCAGAAGGCTGGTCTGTTTGGACACTTTACTAGTCTTTGGCAGCGCTGATGTTTTTTTTTAAAGTTTTATAAATATATAGTTCAGTTATAAATGTTATACATTAATTATAAATTCGTTTACAGCATATAAACTTGTAAAATATGTCTAAAAGTATTTTTCTTCTCCATGTAATTTCTCTTCACACGTATCGTCATGTTCGCTTAACATTTTGTTACTCCTCGATTCGGAAATAAAACGTTTTCCTTTTGTCTTTCTTCAGTCCAATCGTTTCCGAGTCATTGGACTTGGAAAGCTAAGTGAGTGAGCCAATGACAGTTCATTTGGCCGTCTACCCCGCTTAGCGCCAATCGGATCGGCGAAATATCGCTAAATCTGTTTCGATATTCTCACTTTACGCTTGGTTAGTTTTATCTATGTAAAACTATGCAGGAAAAATGAATAAAGGGTATATGAAAGTCCTGTTTCTATAAAAATGAATGATTTTCTTGAAGCTGGAACTCAATTTCTATCAGTCATGTCATATTTTCCTGCACTTTTTCCCACGTTTTTATATACTCATTTCCTTGTATGTTTGTTTCTTTGTCGTTCCGGTTCGATTCTTGTAACTCAATTTTGAGGCACTACAACTATAGAAACGGCTGGACCGATGTTTGTAAATTTTAATGGAAGGACATTTAAGAATGTGGGTAGGTTTTTTTTTAAATCTTAAAATTATTTACAGTTACATTGACATGTCAAACAAACAAAAAACTCTATTAGCGTCGGGGGTTAAAAAATGGGTAATTATTACTACTAGTTGTCTCACCATAGTCAAATTTAAGCTACATGGGTTGTCAAGCCGAATTCTTTCTCCTTACCATTCAGTCATGATGAATGCTGAGTTAATTAAACTCTCCGATAGATAATTTTAAACCGATCCTTTATAATTGTGTTACATCAGACCTTCGTACTAGATCAAAAAAATAATTGACTCTTTTTTTTTGTTTAATGCGAAATAAGCTGTCATTTGGTCCCAAATAAAATCACAATTGACTCAGTAGTTTTTATTTTATTTAAATCGGCTATATGTTTATTTTCAATATCTATTTTACAGACTTAAACTATCGCAACAAAATCTGTATATCACCTTCAATCTCCCTGCTCGGGTCGAATTCGCAATCTTTTATTTTACATACATTTCACGAGAAGCCAAGTAAAATAAAAGGTGTGAGAAGCGAAGAGAATGATTTAAGACAGAGATAGCATTACAAAAGAAGTAAGACGACTTGGAAGAAAATACCTTTTATTCAAATAAATGTTTCGATGCTTCGAGATTTGTAAGTTCACCCTTTTGGGATCCGATTGCAAAGTCGAGATGGCTTTTGTTTTGATAAAGTTAACTTTTCCTTTTTAAGCGGTACTTATATTATGATGGGGACACATAATCCAATCAAAAAGGGTGGAAAATAAACCAAATGAATTGTGTCGCAATTTAAATCAAGTATCCACAGTCCACACTTAAACTTTTCTTCAGTCACCATCAACTTTATAAACGTAGCAATCATTGCTTACCCTCGACCTTTGCTGTCAGTATTTTTAGCGGCGAAAGAAATACATCATCTGTGACAATTTCAACTGTCTATCTATCACAATTCATGAGGGTTGGGTGACAGACCCTAATATTTATTTGTCACCTAACCGATTTTTTTTCTTTTACCAAATTGTACGGGACTCGCATTGTCTCTATTCCTACTCTCACTTGACAGGTTATTTTTCCTTGTCACGTGTATCTAAAACGTCATTACATTAACATTGTCTGAGCAATATGACGTCAAATGTCGTGTCTTTACGTGAGTAAAACCGGGAAATAAAGTATGTTTGCCGATTGTCGATCGCAAAAGGTAAAGGGGAGGAAAAAAAGAAGATTTTATTCAGCTGCGGGGTGATGTATAGTTGAATCTATCAATGCTGGGTTTATATTTTGTAACAATAGTTTATTGAATAAGACGGACCTGTTGGTCTAGTGGTTACTGGCACTGCTACACCGGAGGGCGTGCGTTCGATTTTCACACAAGACAAATGTTTGTGTGATGAGCACGATCATTTGTTCTGTGTTTGAATGTAATTTATCTATAATGTGTATGTATAAACATTTTTAACTTTCCTGTAAAGTGGTTTATTTAATTTCATTATATTTCTCAACTCATTTTAAAAAGAAATCCAATAAAGGAATCCAATGATCCAATAACTCCCAAACAAAGTTTAAAAAATACCTTAATTTTTCACAAACTTTTACAATAATTAACTAAAGAGCAAGCTTCAACACATGCAAATTAGGCATACTAAAATATCTAGACCATTGCGCTCAATGCATTAATTCGCAAATATACTTACATTTACTACAAAACAACGCCGAATCAATTCTTAAAGCCCAAAAATCGCGATCCCCATACAATTCGAAGCACGTGTGTAAACACCCTTTAACATACCAAATGGTACACTGAACAATTCTTACTTGTATATTGTAAGAAAAGGTTCTCGCCCGAGGCTTAAACACATTGGGTCGAAGCCTGCAGCGTGAGACACGACGGGAATACTGACCTTCTTAAGTTACTTATTTTATTTTCAGCTTCAGGCATCACTTGGGAGTTAAGGACTGGTTAACTTTGTTTAATATGCGCTTAATTGGTTGATGTTGCTTGAATGTGTATCAAATTGTTTTAATACTATTTAAATGAGAGAATTAAATATTTCATACTACCAAAATAATAGTTTTGAATTAGTAATTGAAGAATTGAAGGTTTGTGAAACTTCCAGCGATACAAGAATAACATTCTTTACTGCGGGGATCGTTTTAAAAAAAAAACAGTAATTAATTAATTTCGTTCAACTAAAATTCGAGATAGATTATCGTTAAGTATAAGTTGCCAAAAAGTCACTTTATTTGACGAATTTGCGCTACTCCTTATTTACATCAAATTCAGAACCAATAATGTCAAGATCTCGATTAATTACTAACGGTACTCGATAAAACGACTCCTAAACACGGATCGGTCTGATTTTTCCTTACATTAGACCGATCGCTTCCAATTTTCAATAATAATTGGCAGTTGTAATTGAATTCGAGAGCAAAATAGGCTTCATTATCATTTCGATCTCACGTTTTCCGTTTCGAGATACTCGCGGTAACCCAACCGTGGCTCAAACTGATCCCTGCCTGATTACTCCCTGGATTGCGTCGAAATTATTTTGTAATTCACTTAATAAATAACTTTCAGTTTCAGTATCATAATATTCACAGATATTTTCATTATTTATGGCTTTAGTTTGTCGAAAAGGAATGCGTTTTGGGAATGATTTGGATATCCCACTTACTATGATGTTTTGAAAATGTAAAGATGTCTTTTTTAGAACACAGTTACGTACTTTATAGCGTATTCACGAATTCTTATTAGCGAATTCTTGCTTCTATTACGGCAAGTCCTGGAACTGATGTTATTGTGAAAGCGAAACATAGATACGCGCATTGTAACGCTGTCCTGCTTTCACCTCGGTTACAGTCTCGTATGTCTATAATATGCTCTTCTATGCGCACAATACTGGCATTAATATAAACTTTTTAGAGAGCTAAAAAATTGAATGCAAATCAAACTATCCTTGACTTGATTTATGCATAATTCAGTAATAACTTTTTCGTAGTCCAAGGGCATACCAAGTAGGTTTTGTTTAGGCCCCAGCACGGCCGAGACATACTAAAACTTTTATTTAAGCCGATTACGTGCTTGGGACCACAAATTATTATGGTTTAGCTGCTTACATATATTATTACAATGCAAGCAACAAAGCATATTTTCTTTCAGAAAATTGCACGAATATTCGATTGGTATAGGTCACCAAATTATGCGCCACGTGTAGGACAAGTATTTGTGTGATCTACGAATGCTTGTTCTGAGTCTTTGAGTGTTTAGTTTTGTGAAACCAATCGCCGCAGAGCTTTTCAGTGCAAAAGTCGTTTAAAACAGAATTGAGCTTTTGACATGCATTTGTGGAACTTTCATAAAGCAGGCAAACGTTTTTAAAACTGGTTTGAATCTGTTGGCAATGGAATTTTTTAACGCTGTCCAATTGTAATGAATGCGATGTCATTCTAATACATTTCTTAATCATTTCTCCATCAGCGTCAACGCTTTACGTAAAGACGCTTAGTTACAAGGGCATAACTAGAATAATATACTGTTTTTTTTAACCTCAAAACATAATTAGGTCCCAAATACAAATTCAAAAGGCCTTGTTACATATCAGCAGTCCATGCTTTGACAAAGCTTCATACGTATTCCTCAGAGCGGAGTGCAAACATTCAAAATAAATTGGTCCTGTCAAATAAGAGGTCTTTCGTAGAGACGTACGTGATAGGAATGAGGACCCTGTCCTTTCTGTCAAAGGTCTATTTTTGATCCTTGGTCCTAATGCTAAATGATTTAACGTTTGCAAATTGGTTTTTCGGAAAAAGAAAATAGACAGGGGTGTTGTTAAAGGTCTAGACTGTTGGGTTATAATTAATATTACAGATTTGATGAACGTAGAATAATCATTTGGACATTGCTTTATTTGGCAGAAATGTTCTTTTTTCCCGTTGAAGATAGTAACGTTAGCAGTCATGTACTCGTAATAATTCTAACGATGTGCTAATACCTAAACCAGCAAACGAGTATTTTAATTTAGAAAAACTCATTTTTGATGGTCATATGGAGTGAAAAATAAGTCGTGGCCGTTCACCAGCCCGATAGACCGATGTGGTGAAAAAGCTATGTGTATGGAGTATTCCAACGTCGGTTATACGAAATCACGCCCCTGTATCATATACAAAGTCACGACCCTCAGCCATAATGCATCGGGAAGGAAGAAATTCGGCAAGTCCCTACATTCCATTTAGAACGTAAATTTATTTATAATGTCATGTATTTGTCCAAGTACAGCTATTTTTTGGACTTAAAAAAGTTCAGGGGAAGATACCTGGTCCTTTTTAAAGGCGTGCGCGGGTACGCAGGGCCGACTTGCATTGTTTAGAAATTTAAAATGTGATGGAGCATTTATTACCTACTATCATTATTTACAAAAAAGCAAACGTAACACGAATAGAAGTATCACTTAAAAAAAGCCTTTTGCAAACCGTAAAACGAGATTCATTCGACTCTTTCCCAACACCAATAAGAAAAAATAGGTAGCCAATCCTCAAACCTAACTGGCATTATGACTTGTTACCATTGCTTAAAATTAAAAAGTAAAAGTCAACTTCGTTTCCGAGCAAAAACCACTTCGCTTTATAAAATTCATTTTCAAAGGCGCCGTCATTTTCTATTCATAATTGGATGGATTTATGAGAGAAGCATCCAAATAATGGTTGGTTACTTTTAATATTTTTATATGTTTGATATTTAAAAGCAAAATAATAGGTTTCCATTTCTTGTCTTTGAAAACAAAAATGTCATGCCTACCAACTCTGTCTGTCTATCAGTCTGTTCTATTATATCTGTGTCTGTTATGCTTTTACATATAAAATATTCGATTAAAATTAAATTGATTGTTTTGAAAACTCAAAGAAAGGATATAGCCTGCTCCTCATCATGCCCAATATACAAGCGGGCAAAACTGTAGTCAAAAGCTAGAAAAAATAAAAAATAGATTTTTCATAATTATCTATCCTTCTGCGTTCCACACCTAGGCAAAGACTACCGCATCATATACCACCCACGCAACATTAATCAAACATCATTCAGTTTCATTGATCTTTGCCACGTTTCAGTGAAAATTGAACGTGAAATATTCCTCTCACGAGTTAGTTCACTCCTGCATAACTACATCCAATTAGGGCTGCGTTCGAAACTGCTGCGTTTCGTGTGACGTCGGCAATTTTAAGGCTAACTGTGATTTCTATTATTTCGTTAATTAAGTTTCGTTTTTGAATAGCTTTTCTCAAATGGCTTTGATTTCGCTTGCACTTAGCAGTTTTCGGGAACGTTTCTGTAATGAGTTATATGGCTTTCGGTAATATTTGAGCTAGATTAATAATACAATACGTTTTAACGAGCTCAGGCGTAATTAATAAACGAGTAATACGTTACAATGCCGTCCAGCATCTGTCACATTTTTATTTAATTTTTGAGATTTATGAGTATATACGAAGAGTTTATTGAAAAAGTAACTATCCTATAAATATTATAAACGAAAAAGTTTGCATGTATGGCAAACATCTATACATAGAAATATTTTTCCTCTTTCATGCAAAAACCACTGAGCGGATTTAGACGAAACTTGGTTCCAAAGATAGTTTACAACCAGAATTAACACATCGGATAGTTTTATCCTGGTTCTATGTTCCCATGGGATCATTTCCAATTTGTAGCTAGTAAAAATAAATAAGAGAAAACAATGAACAACTGCTTCAGCTTCAGTATTGTAAATATATGTCAAGTTTCTATGACCATCTCTCAGCTCCAGGATCAAGGATCTACCGTCTTCTAATAATTTTATTACAGATGTGGAAGAGAGATGCTCTATGTTGTATATTGCTCTGTCACGCTTACACAATCATATTACTTTAAGACGTGGTGGAAGACCCTCGGTCTTTGTCTCGATCGATCACCTCTTCATAACATTGCATTGTGATGTTACATACATATGCATGCAGAATTTCAAGTCAATCTGAATTCGGCATTTGCGTGATCCACGAATGCTTGTCCTGAGTCTGGGTGTCTTTGTGCATGTGACTTGAATGTTTGTGAAAACCCTCGCGATACAAGGACTAAATTCCTTAATGCGGATGTCGTCTTTTTGAAGTATTTTTTTAAGATTTTAAAGAGGATATCGGTCAAATTTGCCTTGCAAGATGAGATTTCAGATTTAGCGAAAGTAGTAAAACGGGGTGAATAGAGTTTCAAGAGGTGAATAGAAAATATTGTTTCTTTAGTGGGTCGTTAAAAGTCTGTTTCTATTCACCCCAAAAATACTTATATTACCGTTGAACAAAACTTGGCACAATGGAATTGAAATAACGAATACTTTCATATTATTAATGACTCAAATAATTAACTTGTGAAGTGACTAAGGTGCAAGAGGTTAATACACGCTTAACGGAAGGAGTTAATTTGCAAGTGACTATGTGAGGAATTTGAGGAAGTTTCCCGCAGTTAATATACAGGGTGTTCCTTAACGGTGGTATTCTCTTAGGATCGTTTCTTGTCATAGCGATTACTGCTGTGAAAGTAATATATTAATATTTTAATTAAGATTGTTTTGAATATGTTTCTTAGTGTTATTTATATTTATTTTGAACTATTATTTTGTATCACCTCTTATAATATTTTGCATATATGGAATCATTTATCAATCGACTTCAAAAAGTAGGAGATTCTCAATATTCTCTGTATTTTCTTTATTAATTTTACCATGAACTTTGAATCATACGTACCGCTTGTGTTATTACTTTTTTAATGAACTATACATGAAATAGCTCTTATTTCATCTCATAAAACTGTCAACAATTTGGATCACTAGTTTTTATTTTAGGTTGGTTGTATGTTTTGCGATGACACTCAAGCGTATTAATTTTGAATGCCATTCGAATCCACGACCCCCGGTATAGCAGTCAGGGCCACTAACCACTAGACCTGCGTGCAATGAAGATACAAACTGGCCTGGAGTAACTAAAGCACTTGTTCAGAACTCGTAGTGACCAGACATAATTCAAATTGTATTTGTAAACAATTAGGAGCGTACTTTTAAAATGAGTTTATAAATAACGCACGGCAAAGTGCAATGAACTAAAACTTGGCATCAACTCTTCGGCGAGACAAGAAACTTTTAAATGCTTCTCATTATAATTAGATATTATAAATGTGAGTGTCCGATTGTGTATGTATTATTTACGAAATAATCTCGAAAGTTTTTATTTCAAGACAGCCGTTTTCCAGGGACTTTTGAAACGACAAAATTCATCGTAGTTGCCCAGCGGCCAATTTTTCGTTTTCTTTTCATAACGGTTGGTCAGAAATTTCGTGTCCTGGATTTGTGTTTATTACGTAACCATAAAAAATACCAACTTCATTTACTAATAGGTGATCTGATATTGGATTAAGGGAAATGATCGAAAGATACGGAATTCCTAACGCCATATTGTAATCATTGCTGCTCCTACTTTAGTTTCTTTTTATACATATTGACGAATAAGAATTTCGATCCTAAAGAAATTTAACCAGCCTAAAAATTTGTTAGCTATAGCGGCAACAAAAAATCAACCAAGAAAACTCCGTAGCTATCCTGGTTCATTAAACACTACTTTGCGACACATGGGCGCACAGAGTAGAGTTTTTGTAGAGTCCCATTTTCATGTAATTTTAAAAACATCTAACCTTTTAAATATGTTGGGGCCAGCTTCCAATCTAACCGGATTTAGCTAAGTATCAGTGCTTTACAAGGAGCGACTGCTTATCTGACCTGAGGAGGTCAGATAAGCAGTCGCTCCAGTTACCTGGGCAACACGATACCCCTTGGTTAGACTGGTTGTCAGACTTTCAAGTTTCAGACTACCTGTAACGACTGTCAAAGATGTAGGAATAATAGCCGTGACCGGACCGTATGCGGTTAAAGCTTAACCATGAGCTCCTGACAAAAATTTATTATACATAAAAACACATCATCACAGTTTGCCTTTTCCACTTGGATGATTCTCGCATTCAACTATTAATGTGTATCTTCAAGTTTCGTTCTCATTTATAGCCTTAACTCTCTTAAGCTGAGAATTCTTGCATAATTAATGGTACCGCCCGTCTGGACGTTCGCTTTCTGACAATTAAATTAATTACAGTTTTTCATTAAGCTGTTTTACAGTGAGATAAGTTTTAACACCTTTTGTGTTTGAATGATTGAGAGTTAAAATTCAATTTTTTTTTAAGTGTAATTAATGCATGTGTATTAAGCAGTAGTAGAGGCTACATAATATGGGCACGTATTATTGTTAGTACTAGGAGCTGCAGTACTTAAGCGTTGCATAATCAGAGGGTAAAAAAGGAATCTTATTTTTTTTTCCAAAACTCTTGCGGGTATCGATGCACGCAACTTGCAAAAACGCGATGAGAGTTTGGAGAAAAATTGGGTAAAAAGATGATCGAGCCATTTAAAAGTTGTGGTGGATGCAAGTGAGTGAAAATTTATTGATTGGGGGTTAATATGAAAGCGGAATAAAATAGAATATTGACGACTTAATCAAGACAATTCTAAGATTCGCTTGATGCTAAAATTAGTGTTGAGAAAATGGGATATGGAAA
Organism: Trichoplusia ni; assembly: GCF_003590095.1. Lineage (NCBI taxonomy): Eukaryota > Metazoa > Arthropoda > Insecta > Lepidoptera > Noctuidae > Trichoplusia > Trichoplusia ni. Next base: position 11,134,680 of record NC_039487.1, read on the forward strand.
GCCGATTATCAAGTGAGTGTTAATCACAAGACACACACAATTAATATGCACATCAGTTCAATTGTTGTTCAATTCTTCCGAGGATGATTGGCATGTGGGTTTTTAAATTTAATCTTATTTATAGCATAACAATAAATAACTGCTAATAGCCAAATCTAAACTGTACAACACAAACCTACAATTAAAAGCAATAATTGCTATATTCTGACCATTAACCCTAAACTACCGCATTTATAATTAATTGCCGGTCGTTTCCTGATTAATTAATGTTTCTAAACAAGTGTAGAGTTCGCCACAATTTTCTCCGTTTAATGTTTGTGACGATCGAGTTTTAAACGTCCATTGTAACTTAAATTGGTGTGAAAGAGATCTGAAATGTTTGTTCTAATGTGCTTTGAAAAATGAAATTAAACTTTACAGCTTATTTTTTTTTATACGTATTTTACGTTATTGGCATAATTACTGGTTGTTTTTAATGGATTTTCGAATAATATATTTTTATCTACATTTTTTAATTATCTTTCATTATATTTTGAGACTGAGAAATATTAAAAAAAAAAATTGAAAAACCTAATTGATCACGTATCAAATTTTTGAGCCAGTACAACACTACCTCCGGTACCCCCAAAAAAGTCATCAATGAACAAACCCTCACATTGCATCAGTTACCTCGCAAAGAAAAGTAACAAAACACAATAAAATTCCATCAAATCGAGTCTTGCCAACATTCTTATGGACTTAAGTCTACTAAGTGAATATCGGATAAGGTTATCCAAGACCCATGAGCCCCATAACCTTTAACATTACACAGAGTTGAAGGTCAAAGGGTGGTTTAACGATTTTTTTTTATTGTTCCGCGACAGCGGTAGGCCGCCATAATCACTTTTACCTCTCGGCTCTAAGTGTTTTAATTGTCATAATCTTTATTCCTTAGCTAATTACTTTTTTACACTTAAGTTACTGGATGTAAAAAAAAATATTTTATGTGAAATTTAGGTTGTACGGAAATTAGGGTTCTGTACCCAGAGGGTAATAACGGAAACCTATTATTGTAACCGTATGCTGTAAGTAAGTCAATCCGTCCGTCTGTCCGTCCGACAACAACCTGTTGTCTCTCTGTCTCTCTCACCAACCATAATGATGATGATGATGTACATATTCCTGCTGCCGCTTCAATAACAAAGACTTACATTTGAATTTTCTCTAAGTCCTTATAGGTAATAAAAACATATTTTTTGGTTGTATGTAGTCTTCAATGTCTAGACTGATCACTCGTATTTCCCTATATACACGATATTAATAAGGAAAACTTCATGCAATTCTCTATCAGCTAAACGATAAAAAACTATAGCCAACGCCCAGCTTATGAATAATGTACTAAAATACTGCGCACATCTAATAGGTAATACATTACAATTTATATATTGACGGGGTAAGATTGATCGCTTAAGAGTAACTAACTTGATGGTAAAATAAAATAAGTATAAAGATTGATTATATCGATTAGATACCGAATGAATTTTGTGTGACAGGACAGTAATTAATTTAACCAGTATGCTTAGTTTAGCAAAAATGTGCTTATTAATTGAGTTCCTCTTACTGCTAGTTAAAAACCCGGTTTAAGTACAAGTACTTTCAACAGCCCTACAAATAAGTCATAATTTTTTAACTATATCAAGTGTTGCCAAACCCCGATCTTAGTTTTTAATAATTTTTGTTTTTATAGCAGCAATAGTAATGCATTATCTCCATAATTTTCCACTGCGTTCACAAAACGATTGAAACCATGAATGCTTATCAAAATTATGAAAGATACGGTCGGACCTTTCTACCAGTAATTGCCAATCTATCATTAAGGGTTTGGTTAATTGCCGAGTAATTGAAGATCAAACGGATCGAGTTTGTGGTTGAATTTAACCGTGGTAATTAACTGAAAGCCTAAGACTGTTCCGGTAATTCAAATTTCGTAATTGTGTGTGGTTGATCAGGGGTAGCGGAGACCGAATTGTTGCTTTATTTAATACTAGCTGTTGCCCGCGACTTCGTCCACGTGATTAGAAGATCTCGAACCATTTTTGCAGAGCATAAAACGAAAGCCCTCAAACATGAATAATTTTCCACGTTTTTTCCACATTTCCATTTTATCATCGCTCCTATTAGTCACAGCGTGATGTTATAAATATAGCCTATAACCTCCCTTGGTAAAAAGATAAATGGTCTATTCAACACAAAAAAAAAAATTCTATTCGAACCAGAAATTCCTAAGATTGGCGCGTTCAAACAAACAAACATACTCTTCAGCTTTATAATATTGGTATAGATAAGTTAAATAGTAAAACAGGAACAACTACAAAAAGAAAACCTTCTGGATGTCGAACATTTAGTTTCGTTTAAAGAAAACGCAAACTACCGCTTTAAAGAATTTTGTCCTTGCGTCAAGGGTCATTTCATAAACATTCACATACACAAAGACACCTATTTGAATGCTTTTTATCCATAGAGCGATCACCATCAACCATATCGATAACCAACGTCAATTATGAAGAAGAATCCTCATGTGAAGCAGTTTGTATTTGGATCAGTCTAAAAATTTCTTTAAAAGTTTCACTCCCAGTCAGAAACCCACTTTCTAAATGGAGACAAAATGAAGTTTGATCACCACGCTCAAGATAATTACTTTGCTCAACATATAATTACTTCGAAATAAAGCCTTACCCTTATAAGCCTGGAAACCTCAATACAAATTTATGTCGAAACAACCCTCGTAATAATTCACTTTCAGGGTTTTAAGGAAAGCCTCCGAAGGAAAGGCTTATCTCCAGAAATAGGATCTTACGGCGATCTCGGATAGTGTCCAATATATATTTATTTAGACTCTCTGGTAATAGGTTATTTAAAACTGATTTAGGTTTTTAAGTAATTCGTAAATACTTATTTTTTACAGTTTCTTTATTTCCCCTTTCAATAGAATATCTATAAAATGGATAGCAATCAAATTTTTGAACTAAGTAGGTAGCGACCTGCCACCTACCCTATAAACAATGATTATTGTTAATTAAGGAATTACTTGCTGTTGCCAGTGGCGCCGCCACAATTCAAAAATGTAGAATAAATCTTTCATAGAACTATCCTATATTATATGTCAATTCAGTTTATAATTTATCTGTGTACCAACTTTCTTAAAAATTCATACAGTAGTTTTCGTGTGAAAAAGTCGCAAACATCCATCCATACTTTCGCGTTTATAGGATTCCACATACTTACTGCAAAGCTAAATATTAGGGGATCCTAAATTTTACAGACCCCAGTTTGTACCCGGTCTGATTACATATCTATCAAGAATTATATAAAAGCATATGAAATCAGTACCTACATTTCCGAATATTATCACTCTGTTTACAAATAGACAATTTTGTTATTCAGTTATTAATAAACTTAGATTTGAAACGTAAACAGTAATGTGTTTGCCAAGTTTTTTACGTTGCGATTCCGTACTAGAATCTGGATTCAGAAATATTGTTTTGATCTATTGACCTCTGACAAATATTTTAGTTTTTGAAACTCTTTTAAACAATTAAACAATAATTATGTTCTTTCGTACAAACAGGCTAAATGAAAATGAATTTGACAGAAAATGGCTACCGACTTAATACTGGAACTGAATTATAATTATTTTTTTACATTAATATTAAAATACACTATTACTAAAATTTCAATTGTTTAGCTATAAAGGTTCATAAGGTACCCTGGTGCCAGACGGACAGGCAGCGTAGTCTAAGTAATAGGGTTCTGTTTACACTTATTGGAAAGGGAACAAAAAAAAAACTATAGAATGTTGTAATGATTCATTAAAAATGCAAACAACCTCAAAAACAAATGTTAGCACCTCCAGTGACCACCAAAAGATTTTTGGAGAAAAAAAATTTCCCTTCAAAGGAAAATTCTATTTAAAATCCTACCAAGTCTGTACGTACCATGTTCTATTTAAACTACTATTGATACACTACCGGCGTATTACACGTAAAACAATGTAATCAACGCGATTAGTAATGCCGGCACGTGGTGCGGTTATTTTGAACTGATTCGGCTATTCTCGGTTATGATGTGGCGTTTGCGTGTGATTCAATATAAGGTACCTCAGCCGTTACGGCCAGTAATGTAAGCCCATACTAATATAATAAAGCGAAATACTTTTTATTGTTCCGTAGCTAAAAGGTGAAAATTGTTCTCTATTACTAAGATTCTGCTTTGACCGTCACCTGGTCTATGACCAGGCTAAATCTCAAGAACCGTGAAAAATTTTGTGTGTGTCACAAATGATGTGTTTCTGTAAACGATATAACAACAAATAATAATAATAGATTTAAGAAATATAAAAACCCACATTTTAAAAAGGTCACTCCATTCAAATTTTATCAAATTCGCCCCAGCCGTTTTTTATAGTTGGAAATTGAATTTGGGTTTGAAGCTATACTGAAAATTCAGCCCGCTAGCTCAATTTTGAGGCACCTCCCGATAGCCTCAAAATTCAGTTTCAAAAATCCAACCGGAACGACAAACTAACAAGAAAAGTAAGTGTAAAAAAAATTGGCAAAATTGAGGGTAAGCAACTTTCACAGGGTAACCAATAGTTTTCTGAAATTTGTTTTTCTTTATTGAGCTCGACCAACATTTGACCGGTTAACAACAACATCATAAAACTGAAAGACGCTTAAGACCTTACCACATCATATTCTTACGCACCAACAGAGAACGAGAAATATAAATAATATAATATTGCTATTAAGATTTGTGCGACATTTTTCTAATAAAAAGAAACAATAACTTGGGGTGGAAGCCATTGTTGTATTATATTGCCCCTCCAGGGTGCCGTGCGGGTCACGCCTCGAGTGGGTAGAGGGCAAAGAACTCGGAACTGAAGGTCTTTATTTCAGGTGATATTTCCATAGTTGTAAGTATATCATAATGTAACAATCGAATTCGGGAGATGAAATTGTCAGTGTTACATATATGTTTGGTTGTAAAGTTAGATTATGTGTATGTGTCGAAAGAGATGAATAAATCTATTTTTTAAGGAGATGTTCTTCTAACCCATTACACATTGTTGCAAAATACCTCAAAAAGTAGAGTGTTACAAGTTTTACGTGGCTGTCTGTTTCTGGCGTCTTAGAACATCTTCGAGAACGAGTCCTTAGAACGTCTTAGAACGTCAAACAATTTGGTTTATTTTGTCTTGAAGATGAATTAAGCTTGAATTTCCTTGGACATGTTTGATGAAAATCAGTCGTCATTTAAAAGACCTGATTGTAAAAGTTTTTAACGTCGGTAGTTTTTGAAAGTCTGATTCTTTATCTGTGTTGACTTTAAAAGTATACAAAAGAATTTTAGTTTCATTAAAATGTTAATAATTTAAAAACCACTCTATGCCATTATAGATATGGGTCCAATAAAGAGAGATGTCGAGGTGACAAGCCAACGTAACCGTAACTAAATTTCGTTACAAAAGTAACTATTACAAATATACGTTCTATTGGAAAGTGTGCATTAAAAGTGTCACAAGCTGACTAATATAAAATGGCGTCAATTGATCGGCCAATGCCCTAAGGACCAGTCGTAAACAATATTTATGTCCGTCTGCGACGACAGTCTTGTGCGAGATCCGATAGACGTACAAATTGAAATTAAAAGTTAAAATGTGTTTTCGATGTATCTAGACTGATGGATATTTTTGCTAGTTTATAGACTGGTTTTGTAATAGTAACGTTTAATATTTTTATTTGCTATTTTCTCAAAAAAAAGCTACCAACTAACTTTGGGGAGATTTCGAAAAGCTGAATCAATTCATTGATTAAATGTAAAAACGTTGAAAAATAAATTATTAGAGGTTTATCATGATTCGATAATTTGATGCCGTGCCAGCATTTTAAAGCCCAACAAAAAATCCTGTGCAAAATTATTACGACCGGCAAAAGTCGTCTGGAAGGACCCTACCGCTTCTAACCAAATCGGGTGATAAGTATGCATAATCTCACACAATATAGAAGGTATGTTATATATATATATATATAGGTACGTAAACGACCCTAAGACCGCAGAGGTGAAGGGTACGGGTCACTGACCTAATTCTCTCCCTACATATTAAATTCACTTTCATCTTAATATTTCCTGTACTTTACGAGATTTCGCGTGAAGTTTTGATTTTGAAAGATTTCAGTCTTCAAATAGGAAGTTCATAATTGATAATTATTAATAAGACTCAAGAGATTTTCTGCTTGAAAACTTAGTGAAAACGCCCAAATATATGTATAATTTGAAGATCGTGTTACTTACTAATTTATAAATATCGTATTATACTATTATATTTTTCTATTATGTAAAGGTTTTATTGTTCCAATTTTCATCAGACATGACAAAAAGTACTCCAGATAAACATTGGTTGGTCCGACGACAAAATAGAGAAGGCAACACCAATTTTGACACTAAGTTTTTTCTCAACCCTTCTTTTTCAAATTATCAACTGCCATTGTTAAACAAAGAGGACAGTTGAAAACCCTAACAAGCGGTACCCATATCACAAGGACCGCAACAACATTATTTCGGTCCTTGTTTCCGAGAATATTTTCCCGCGACACCTCTACCAATGAAACCGAATTTACTTAAGAAAGAGCAAATAAAATTTATTTTATGTACAAATATTGTGATCCTTTACGAAAGGTGTAGAGTTTGTTTACAGATAAATGTTATGTATGCTGAATTCTACTTCAGATTTATGGAATCCTATTATTAAGGACCTACTGTCTGACCGTTCGTCACCAAGTTGTGTCTTATAAACAGTGATAGCTAGGCTGATTTAATTGTCACGGGTAAAGATTTTTGAAAAAAATAATTGTCTAGGTTTGTCTTAATTGTCAAGCAACATCGGATACATGGATCACAGTGCACTTAGAGAGTTTATAATACTTACTCCTTTATGGGCAACGGTATCTTAGCGTCTTATATCTAACTCGCAAATGACCAAATTTTTATATAGATAAGTCGTTTTCATCAACAGTAGAATCCCTAAAAGTATTACAGAACCTTAGCATATACTTTATACTTTAAATTTGTAAGTGAAATGTAAATTACATTAAGAGGGCAGCACCAAAACCTTTTACAATATTATCCTATTCCGAAATGTCGAGATTGACGAATCTTTTCAGGAGTGAAAGCTATTATGTCTGAGTCGTTTTCGCGTGATCCTGAAGTATTTGAGGGTAGGAAATGTTTTCAGATGATATTAATGTTTGTGTAAATGGTAGAGGAAACCTTTGTAAAACAATTGCGATTCTTTAAAATGAAAAAAGGTGTCTAATTGGAAATACTACGAAAATAACTACTTCATGTAGAGTTAAAATACTCTTTCAAAGGCATTTTTACCGGCAGATTTTTTTTGAGGTAAGGATTTTGAAAAAGTTAAGTATTTTTTGGGCTTTACTATTTTAATCCCGGCCATGCGTAATTAGTTCCGATTTACGACATTTTTTTTTATTCAATATTATATTTAAGCATTAAAAATAAGAGAGATACACAACGTGAAAGAAGAAAGATAATAGGGTGCTTCAAGTGAAAAATTACCGACTTCCCACTTTAAGCAAAAAAACGGGATGTTTAATTTATTTCACCAAACCTTAAAAATTTAGCTTTTATTTTAGATTGCAGTTGTAAATAAAACCCAGTCCTTAAACATTTCCATAGCAAATTAATGAAAAAGCTTAAATTAATTATTTTCTTTCCTTTATTTTACGTTTCGAGCTTCCCATTAGCGTATCACCTACTTTTTATTTCCTTTTCCGCCCAGAACGGAAATCTCTGTTCCTGATAACTCCACATTATTTTTCCATTTAATCTGGAATAATCAGTTATAATAATTTTATTTAATGCTTCTTGTTCCTTAGTTCATTAATTTGAATAATGCTTTAATTTAAGTATTAATTATTTGTATTGTTTCCCTGAATACAGAACTTGAACAATGTTAATTTGTATTGAGCGATTACGAGAAACGATTTGAAAGCTTTAAATATGGGTTATTTTTATGTAATGATGTGATTTGATTTGAAAAACCAATATATTTGAGCGGCTCAATTGGCGTTGGCGGTTTAAGGTATATAATTTGTAATAGGTCCTTATTCGTAATATTCTATTATTATTCTACTTTGTCTAATATGTTCTTTTCTTAAAAAAAAAACGAAACAAAATTAAGCATCATTGCTTAAATATACACAAAACGTTTATAGGTAAGTATAGACAACAGGAAAACCGTCAAAAGGTCATTGACGTGTTAAACTGTCAGCCATTAGGCGCTCGTAATGTTTGCGTGACCAAGTCATATTACGTAATACTCGTAAAACTTTAGAAGCTCACTTAGATGACTTATTAGGTAGGTTAGTAGTTTACGCAAAGGTAATGTTATTAATCGGACAGTTTTAACATTCACCTGTATAATGAAGAGCTTGCATTTGACGGGTTTATTTAATGCAGCTGCTTTTTTCCTTTTTTATTATTACTGCTGAAGTATTTAATCCTATATACACATAGACTCAGAACAAGCTTTCGAGGATCATATGAACGGTTGCTTAACCCGCGACAAGTAGTGCACAATAGGTTTCGCTTGGTGACCCCTTGGTAGACCGCTTGGTGGTCAACCTCCTGGCTATCCCTGCAGGAAAGCCTAGTTGTTGATTTATACTAATATACATCCTAAATTGCACTCTTCTTAAGATTTCGAGAATGGACAACTTTTTGATCAACCCTACTCTGCTTAGGACCACTCTTAATTCAAAATTTGGTCCTTTCTCCCCATTTGCTCTTAATGTTTAATGAATTTTTTGGTCTTTAATTTTCCCACTGCAACAATTTCAGGTGCAATTTTCTTTCCAAACATTTTCCGAGGTGTTTCCGTCGTGATGTGGACGTGTCTTCATCCTTTTAATTGGTTTTTGTTTGCTTATCAGCCGTACATGAAGTAAAAACACTTTGCTTGGGATAACACTGGCAATATACAGAATACTTTCGCGAACTTTCATTTTGTGGGGTAAAGTATGGAGATATTGTTACTTATTGAAGATATTTTCGTTTTATATTAAGGAAGATGTAAAGGAAAAAGCATATTCTATTAAAAAAAAACTAAAATAAGTAATTATTGTATAAAATATTGTAACAAATCTCATTATTTTAGAAATAATTATATATAGGAGCGCTATTTTCACCAAAAAACAGTTTTACAAATTGGGGTTTTTTGTAAAATGTTACTTATTTGAAGAAATAAATAAGCGTCTATTAATTTGAGAACTTTTACTAAATACAAAACAGCCTATGTCAATGTGGTAATTAAAAGTGACAACTACCTTTTTTTCAAACCTTATCAAAATTCGTCTTTCGTTTTGAGTTAGAGGAGTACAACAAACATACACGAAACATAAACTCTCAGCATTGTAGTAGTGTGATGCAATAACCATCAAAACTTAACTAAATAGGCATAGCTAAGGGGTCTTTAGGGGTCAGACAAACAACATAACCTCAAAATCTCCATAGAACAAGCACTTAGTCTTAGCAAGCCCTGATCGCAGTCAAAGGGTCGACAAACATTAGTACTGTACACACGATTATCGATTCGGTGCAGTTGCTAACGGTACCTGGGTCACCAACCTTAGGCGGTTGCCAAACCTGAGGCAAACAAGTGCAGGGGCAGTTATATACATGTAGATGTTCTTGTTAAGATTTTTAATGGGATTATGAAAGTTTAAATCTGTTAGTTTTTGTGTTTCGTTTATGTTATGTTAGTTGAGTAAAAGAATTTTGTCTACCACACGCGACACTGGGGGTTGCGAAAGAATAGGATAAAAAACACTTTTATTGTTGCTTAGATTTTATTATTTGTTATTCAAGCGGCAAAAGAAATACGTATACAAATACATTTCTTAATTTTTTAAGATTCTTGAGACACATCCTGATGACAAACGGACGGACAAATAGAAAGATAGCGGACTTTTAGTAATACGGTTCCAAGTGTACCCTTTTGTTAGAAAACTTCAAGAAGTAAAGGTTTGGAAAATTTAGGTAGGTAGTTCATAATAGAACTACGATTTAATACAATTTAAATACAATTTTAAGTTTTTATTTAGAGTATCAATTAATTCGGCAAAAGTTACAATCAAATACAAAGCAGCACTCATCAATCCTGGTCATGTTCTTAAAGATATCAGACATTTATGAATGTGACGCAAATAAATATGATGGAATACTTTTGAGATGCGCGTGCGCCGGTGACGCACGCCGCTCACGTGAGGGAAGCTTCCTTATTGATAGAAAACTGTTTGTATTACACATCACTCATATTTACTTTAAAAGAGTGTTCGGTTAAGTGTCGTAGTGGGATAGCGATGTGTAAGAAAATGGTAGATAGTTTGCATCCAAGGCAATTTTAATGTGAACTGATCGTCATGATCACTGGCATCCACATGAGAATCCTCATGGAAACGCGTACTCTTGTGTAAAGATACGGTAAGTATCAGACTCAGTGGAGTCTAGTCAGTAGACTAAACCTGAACAGCCGTGCGACGTCAACCGCGGTTTTGTGGAGAATTATTTATACCTACCCTGATACTAATATTCATTTAATCAGCCGGGAAATGTTTCTTATGATATCATTTTAAGACATTTTTGTTTAATATAGGTAAAATGTGAAAATTTGTCTTTTTGATAACCTTATTTACCCATGTACACAATAATTATAAAATATTTTGAGTCACAGATAATAGTTAGGTTGCTTGATCCAAGCTATTAAACTAGTATTGGATTCGATTCTTTAAACCCTATTTGTTTAATACACGGTTTAGAGAGGCATTTTTCATCCAAAAAAGCTTTATCAAACACTATCGAAAACCACTATTTTGGGAGGTAACGGTATACCCTCTGACTGCATTTCCACTGCAAAATTCGAAAACCTATGTTTTTTTTCAAACTGCACATAATCTAATTCGCGAATATCATTTGTCATTCGTTACCTAGCAACGGGAACGATACAAAATTAACAAGGCTGAAGCGATCAGTCATCCACAATCAGATAAGCTCACTGAAATTGGAGTTAGTGTGTGCATACAAACGTATTTATTTTGTACTTGTTCAGTATTATTGTTATGTTAGGGGTTTGTAGCTCAACTTTATTGCCTTATTTTGATGCTGATTATAAATATAACTGAGCGATTATTATAATGATCGCCTACCAGAGTTACAGTTTGTAGGTATAGCGAAGTCAAACATCCGACTACGAGCGAAAGATATAAACGCCAAAATTTAATAAATGCTTGCCCTGAACAAATTTTCATGTTCTTTTGTAGCAACGTCAAAGTCTCTAGAAATCAAAAAAGTCGAAAACCAATAGAAGTGTTCCTTACTGAATCTAAACCATAAAAATAACATAATAGTTCTATAATTAACTGTAACTTAACAGTGTTCAGAGGGCTTTCTCTAAAATAATTGCATTCGTGGAAGCAGGATAGCGCAATACACGCTGTAGAGCGGCATCTCCCTTCCCCATCATACAAACAATTTCAGGTATGGCAATTAATATTTTCAGAGTTCGTGTTGATTCATTAAAATTTAATATGTACCTAGTTGTAATTTGGAAGCAGTCGTATGTCTCGTTATTTCGTGAACGAGATAGTACTCGTGAAATATTCCGCTTTGGCGTATATTTTTATACCAAACCTTTTAATTAAAACTGGATTTGATGAACGTTTTGAAGTTTTGGTTGCAATGTTCAACACTGCACTTTCAAATAGGTATAAAGGAAAAATAACGACAGTTAAGCTTTTTTTTTTTTTTTTTTTGCTTTTCACCTACTTTTCACTTTCTTAAGCGCACTTTCTTAATTACATACATAATATAAATTAATTTCTCCCAGACGATCGTGCTCATCACAAAAATATTTGTCCTGAGTGGGAATCGAACCCACGACCTCCGGTATAGCAAACAGGGTCACTAACCACTAGACCAAAAGGCCAGCCAACAATCGATACACCCTTTGCTATCTCTATTATTAATTTCCTGTAATATTTTTGTACAACACCCCAAACATATTCAAGACAACGAACCAACATACGTAAAATATAACTTGCCTCCAGTACCACACCCTGTATGTTTTAGAATATTACTCAGGGAATGTTTGCAAACTGAAGCAGGTGCGCTTTTACTGTGTGTATCAAACATAAAGTTTCCACGTGGTACCGAGATTTGCTTCTATCAGATATATTGTATTTCGTACCGGTAAGTTGTGTTTCATTCGAATTTAATGGAGTTGGTTATCAGAAACTTGTCACTAGCGCCAATTCTTCTAGTGGCACAAATTAAAATTACCAAGTCCAATTGACAGCTAACGATATTCATCATCATCATCCCATATTCGTGCACTGCTGGACATAGGCTTCCTCAATTGCACGCCATCGAGATCTATCTTCGGCTCCTCGCATCCAGCTCCTGCCAGCCATCTTGGGTTTTGTTCATAACGCTCAATTGCTATTGGATCTTAGTCTGGTTCGATAGTACTTTCTCAGGACCAAATCGAGAACCGAATAAGGAAAATAGTTTCGGAGTACAGTTATCTTTAACAACTCCTTAAATAATGGGATCAATAAAAGGACTTGACTAGAAAAATAACTTACACTATGACAAATTCTCGTAAATCGAGGGTATTTTTCAAAATATACTAAATGCTTGTATAAGCTAATATCAATCTGTACCAAAAGAGTGACACAAAGAGGCACGATCACGAGCCATCAAATAAAATAACCTTTTTAGACATCAGTTAAGATTCAAAATCACGTATGGGAATCCTTAAGCCTGCCTGGACTCCTTGACTTAACATAGTACCCTTTACCCAAAGGCCGTGTAACACAGTTAAGCGCATGTTCCTCAATTTCGCCGAAAGGTCCCAAGGGGGCCTTGTCACCGTCAATTTGCGGGTTAGTGGACAGGATCAATTAGGCGAAGGCATTTCGGCGGAGTTGAGGTACCTCAATGTTATTTGTGACTTGCTTGATTGTTATTGGAGGTTGAGGAATGGAGTAGGGGCATATAGGGAAATGTATTGTGGTATTCTCAAAGAGAGTGCTGGGAAAGTCAAGGTCAAGGTCAATAGGTCAAGTGCGGCATTGTTTTTGAATGAGAAAAACAAAATGAGCAAACGATTACGAAGAATTTGTGTCTTTGATGTATTATTTATTTATTGTAGTATTTGCTGTTACATCGACGACAGAAATACATTTAGACTCTGAAAGTTGAACGGACCAACTGACCGACAGGAATATGGATCCGTTTTGTTTTATTTTTTTTGTAAATAAGAGTCTGATAAGCTTTTTAGCCTAGAGTGATGCTGTTATCGATACAGAGTTGGGCGCTAGCTCTTCTCTACAATTGCAGATTATCCAAGGACTGTTATCAAAGCACATCTGGGACAAAAACTGTTTTCTTTTTTAATGCGCGGTTACGTATAAATGCTCTTATGTAAAATGCATTAGTAGTCCATCATATTTATGACCGAAGCAGCGTGCTTAACTTAAATGTATATTTTCATTCATGTTGATGAAATACCATATTTTATCCAATACCAGTAAGGTATCTTTAAAAAAATACAATTTAAAGGTGCTGCGGTTCAACCGTTAAAAACTTGCAGACAGACAGATGCACTTACATATTAATAGACAACAACTATACAAGTATGGACTACCATATTAGTTTCAGGGCTCTGAACAGGCCATTAATATTCATAAGTACTGCTACATATCTCGGACTCCGGGCCCCTAAGCTGAAGCTCGACAGTGTATCGTGGAAAGCGGCATTTTAGCGGCGTCTCTAGTTAGTAATTTAATTTTAAACCCTCCCGAACTACCTCTATTGTTCCTAAGTCGGGACTTACAAGGATTTGGACGTTGTTGTTACTAAGTTTTGGCGGAATAAAAGAGTTATTTTTTGTTGTGTTTTGTGAGATTATTTTCGCTGCAATTTTTTACTAATAGTTTTTAAAATAGTACTTTTCATTTTTTTTGCTCTACATTTTTTTCAAACATATTTGTTTTTTACAAAAGCGATTCTATTTTCTATTTAACTAGATTCCATTAAAACCAAAAGACCCTTTTCAATTTCCTTAACAGAACTCTGAAACCGAACTTGTTCTGTTGACATCGACATGTCATTGTTCTTGTTCAACAAACAAGGAAGTTGACTTTAATATATTCTGGAAACATGGTTCTACATTGTATAAATATGATTCTTGTTATGCATCAAAAACGTCTGTTTCGAAGAAACGGCGAGGAAATGATTTTGATATTGTTTATAAAAGTTGTGATATAAGACAAGAGAATGCTTCCGCCTTCATTTGTTTTTATTGAGTCATGCAAAAGTATCTCTGTCTGTCTCGCATTCACACCAAAATGATTGTATGGCCGTCAAATGAGAAATTAATACATTATACATGTTATACGTCATCCATATTCTTTTTAATCTTCAATCTTTTTTGCTATTATTTTATTTTGTTGTAAGTATAAACTTCATGCAGGTATATGTTATTTGTAGTTTCTCAAACTGGCGATTTGAGTGAGTTTTTTTTTCTCCTTGCTCAGATCGATCTGGTACTTTCTTCAAAAGGCCAGTCCAAAGAAATACCGTGCATTGGTTTATGCATATCTATTCGCATTGAAATTGTCTGGACTTCAAAAGAGACTGTGACCCCTTGAGTTTGTTTCGACATTTTTTCTCAGGGTACTCAGATAGGAAATGTCGACTCCAGCGTTCTCAAAAAAATAAGAAGACATGTAAAAGTGATGATATATCCTACTTACAGAATAAATGATTTCATTTCATATGACAACATATAAATGTTTGCTTTAACAAGTTACTGTAGAACATTGTCTTAATAATTATAATTAAAGTATGCAACGGTTTATTCACGCGTTTTAATCAAGGTTGCCCGACTAGTTTCGGACCTAGCCAGATCTCTTAATCATAGCGGCCACGACGGCGGTTTCGCGAATGAATCCATTGGATCATTTAGTTATGAATGATCCTCAGAAGTTAATATAAGAATATTAGGTAAGTATATAATTAAAGTCAGTAATTAAAGTTCCGACAAAGTGAAAGCAGTTTAATGTAAACCACAACAATAGGTTTAAACCTCCTTATTTCGAAACCATCTCTCCTCATTAAGCTAGACAGAAATTTTATAATCAAATAAGGAGCCAGGAACCAATCACAACTCAACGATCTAAGGCTAACAGACTACAACAACACTACAGAGCGAATCACGTCTCTAGACGTTTGAAGAGCCTCTTGACATGAGGAGTGACCTCTAGATACCCTCCCGTACCTTTGCAGAAGGCTCTAGTCTACACAAACTTATTACGTTTCGATGTTTGACTTTTTCCGATTTTGAACTCTGATCTTTTGGATTTAAGTTGGTTTTTAAGTGGTGGAAATGATCAATCTTCTAAAATATAAATTTGCGTGTCACATTGTACGTCATTGCATTCCTACGACACGGCTCGACCGAATCTTATGAAATTTGGTATGTGAGAGAATCAGACAACTTTTTTTCATACTCCCTTTTTTATTCCTTATTTGTATGGCATATTAAAGGTTTTCCGGGAAAGATAGTGGAATATAAATATTATCGTGTACTGTTTAAGGTTATTTTATAATTCCATAAAAAAGATACAAATTTATCACCACTTTCGTTGATTATTCTCAATTTTAATCCATCCTGAATTAATTCGTTTAACTTTGATTCCAAACTTTTTAAATTGAAATAAACTAAATGAAATAAATCAAATCTAATCTCATTTTACCCAGAATTGAAATCACTTACAAAACGTGCACGTCAGTTTCAATATCATTTTTGAATGTGACTCAATATCCAATAATCGTCAAAGATGGCGGTCCTTACCGAAAATGTCCACTTTGCATCGGGAGGAAGGACTCCGAAGTCCTATTACACTTCTATTTGAAATATTTGACGTATAATCCTTTTTGAGGGTTCCAAAAATTGCTGGCACTTGCAATAAATATTACAGCTATTAATTTTATTTAATGAATAAAATTGTAATCTTCATTGTCGTTATACAGTAATTGAAGAAAGTAGATAATAAATGGCCTTAATTATTGACTTAGTAATTGTTAAGAGGCTTATTGATATCATTGCGGCTATAACTTTTCCATATATGGTTAAAATATTAACAAATGTAAGGAAATTCATTTTATTGTAACGTGAGAATGTGAGCTTTCCTTGAGCATGTTAATACAAGACTAAAATATATTTCTTTCTTCTGATACAGTTTACACACAATCGGACGGTAGGTACAATTGAAGCACAAAATAACATAAGTCAGCAAGTTAGGCATGTGAAAGCAGTTTTTGAAAACGTCAAGTCGTTCGATGTAAAACGACTCCAGAAGCTAGACGAAAAGCGCCAAGCCCAAAAAGAGAGGCCTAAGCCGTCGTACACCTATACTCTCAATTCTGCGGGTCAACTTTACTGCAGCGCTTGCGACCGAGTGTTTAGATCCAAACTCGGTCTAGTCAGTCACATCAGGGCTCACGCTAGGAGGTGAATTGCCAATGGTCGCCGTTATCGAAAACGATAAGGTGGACTATATATGTGAAAGCAAAGCTGTATTTTAGACATCGGCGCTATTTCAAAAAATGTATTAAAACTTTTTATTAAAACCTGAGTCGTATATTTTTTTTTCTACAATATCCTATGCTAAGCAAAAGTCTCTTTCCGAAAGAAAAACCATTTTTAATTACAACTCATCACCTATCCGTATAACAAGACACTTTTAAAACAATACAATAACATAAAACATTTGTATTAAAATCTCTTTGGTGAAACACACCAAGTTTTTGACAGGTAACTGACAGCGCGAGTCGCGACATCTTTGTACTTGTACTTGAGTGACGTCATAATATGTTGAGAGCCAACTCGATTTGAAGAGAACGGAACGAGGTTTTTTATTTGAGTCTTTTGTCATAAAAGACATGTTTTCTTCTGTAGTGTAATTGTGAATACGTGTAATCTTGTTGCTTGGAAGAAATGTTTGAGCAATTTTTGTTTTTAAAGTAGTTTAATACTTTTTAAATTTCATGGGGTAAGGTAATTTAAATGAGGCTACGAAATAAAGTGATATTTTTTACATTTTTTTATGGCTACTAGATAATTTTTTTTTAGTAAACGTATCAAAACACATTTCTAAGTCAAATCGAACGATTCATTCATCCATTAAACGGTTCAGTAGAAATGACGTTATAAAGAATATTACATACACAGCCCATTTACCTCAATAAAATGAATAAAAGATTATCACATTCTAATACAAAACCGCTTACAAAGATACATGAACGATAATAACTACATTTGTTCAATATAATTCGCTTCCAATACCGCAATAAAACACTAGGGAACTATCGGTGTCAGTTTAATGGCTATTTGACACACACACAGACACACAATTTATAAGGCCATTGCATGTCTGGCCAGTTGAGGTACCGCATTGAAAGGGTGAAGGGCTATATTTCAAAGGCTAAAGGGACGATATATTTAAACCTGATACTGACAAGGAAGTCTTTGTCACTGTTCAACAGTATGTGTAGGTACTAGCTGTTGCAATCGGATCCACCCGATACAAATCAAAAATGATCCCACGATAACTTAAAATTGAGATAAAAACTATGGTAAATGTATTAATCCAGGTGTCTGTTTACCGAGTTTTGTCTTAATCCGTTCAGTGGTTTTTGCGTGGAAGTGGAACAAACATGCATCCACACATCAAGACATATAAATTTAAGCCTTTGTCCAACCGTTTTGGGGTCGGCTTCCAGTCTAGCCAGACGCAGCTTAGGACCAGTGAATTACCAGGAGCGTGTGCCTATCTGACTTCCTCAATTCAGTTACCTGGGCAACACGATACGCCTTAACTTACTAAGTGCCTGTAACGACTATCAAAGATGTATTAATAACAGCCGGGACCCTCAATTTATCAACATCACGTCAACCTGTCTTCCAGAACACGTAATATCTCCTTATGACATCGATGGTCACTCATCCACGGAACGACCGTATCAATTGCAACTTAACCTGTGATCGATCAACTTGTAAAGTTGTAGGTTGTCACGAATGTATTAGCTCTACAACTTATTCCTTATTTGTTTCTAGATAAGTCCTCGAGTGAATCCAAGACCTCATTGCATTTGAATGGAAAATAAAGCTAAGTTCACACTAGAGAACGCTATAATATAATATGATCTCAAACGGAGTTGGCTTTGTGAATTACAGCTGAGTGCATATTGTTCGAGGTACTTAGGTGTCAATTAACCTGGTTGAGTACACCTCGTGGTACTTATAGTGTACGCGTTATGTGTCATAGTGTAATGATGGGTTTTGGCTGATATTTTGGTGTCAAGAGTTAAACTTATACAGGTGTTGTAGGCATAGTTTAAGGATTTTGTATTTTTATCACAAATATTGTTTACAAGTCTATCTTGAGAATATGATCACTACTACTTAATGATAGTGGGTTAAATAAATGAATGCATACAACGTAACGCAAGTTAGTTTTTCCACCTTTGACCAGTTTTAGCCAAGAAACTGTAATATGGATTAAAAAAAAATCAAACTTTTTAGTGAATAAAAACGTGTTTTATTTTGGAAAAATCATGGTTTCATATCAAAAGTTAAAAAAGCGTATTTTTAGATAACGTAAAATTAAAAATAAAATATTTAAAACGCCTCCAACAATTTTAAACGGTTCAACCAATTTTATTAAACATGTCTAAGAACACTTGCGCATGATTTACCTTTAATACAAAATAAACTAAATTGAAGTCGGTTAATCCGTTCGGGCGCTACGATGCCACATATAGACCTACAACACCCCTCTTTTTGTGACCGGCGTAAAAATAATATTATCTCCTTTAATCTAATAAAGAGCTGAAATTGTAAGAAAGGGCCAGTATGACAGTTCATTCAATTTTCTCTTAGTTGTATTCAGTGATATTTGTAACGCAAGTTTTGGGACTTGTCCAAAGAATAGCGAATACAATTTAATATGCGAGGCCTAACTGTGTCAGCGCTCATATTGTGAATCTGATATGCAACGCAGACAGTTATGTGAAAATAGGAGTTCTAGGAAACTTATTTAGTGTCGTGAAAATATTCGATTTAAAGTTTAAATGATATGTAGGTAATTATTTTGTTAATGGTCTTTATTAGTAGAATTGTTATTTTATATCAAAACTAGCTATCCCAGCAAACGTTGTTTTCTATACACCTTATTTCCATGGAATTTCGGGTGTGGAAAAATATAACATAGGACTCAAATTAAATAAAAAAGTTAGGACTCATTATTTAAAAGTTTAATATTTATGACAAATTCCGTTTGTTTTCTCTACAATATAGTTTTTTTTTTGTTTACAGGTAAGGCGATGCATTCAATCGACTCAACTCGAGAAACGAAATGTTTGTAAGTAACTTTTGTAAACAATATTTTTATTGCATTTAACACCTACTTTACTTTGTCCAACAGGCGTTAGATTTTTCGGATATCCATGTCACCATGCCAATTTGTTTACACAAATGCTTCAAGCATTTTGGAAGAGGAAATTGTATACTTTTAAAGACTCAATAACTGTTATATACAGTCACATATTTTTATTATACATAAATGCTTGTTATAATTACAAGTATTTTAATTACTAGGCAAAGGCCCTTTTTGAGGAAGATTTAAGCATTGATCACCTCACTAGCTCACTGCGGGTCACATTCCAATGAATGCACGGATAGCCAAGTGGTAGAGGTCATCACGCCAAACCCAATGTGTGCGACGTGTCGCGGAATTGATCCCCGCGTAGGACAAGCATTTGTGTGATTCACAAATGCTTGTTCTGAGTATGGGTGTCCTTGTGCATGTGAATTGTATGTTTGTGAAACACCCCGCGACACAAGGATTAAATTCATTAGAGCGGGAGTCGTTTAAAAAAAAATGACATCCAGGATTTATCAATGGTGTCTTAAGAAACTACATTCAACTTAATAAAAAATCTTTCCAGTTGCCTGCGCTTAATTACAAGTACCAAAGAGAAACAAATATTATTTACGTACGGTTACCGCAAACAGTACGTGCTTGCCAACCTTTCAAAGTAATCAAATAGAACTAACAACGGGAAGTAAATTGAAATGTGTGTACGCAGGTAAAATGTTTGCATAACATGTGTTAAGTGCTCAATAATAATACATTGTTACATTTTGTTGCGGATTCTAAAACTGCAAGTTGTTGTACTGGGTTTTATGTGTAGTTTTGTAGGTTGTTTATTTTAGATGCAGCTCAGTTTATTGAAGCTGAAACTATCTTTTTCAGGTGTCTGCCAAAACTCTTAAAAGTGATATTATTGCAGTTGTGCTAGAGAGAGAACGCATTAGACTGGGTAAAGCGGCATCTCTTTCCAACTCCCGGCTTCTTTCTTTTCACACATCGAGATAGTAGCCTTTTTTTTCAAAAAATTGAATAATTGCGCTGTTTGTAGATAAAATATTAAAGATTTTAACGAGATCGTGATTAGTGCTTGAACTGGCCACATAAACACATGGCGCCAAAAAAAGACTAGAAAAAACTTATAACACAATTTAGTTTATAATTAGAGTTACAGTTATAGCATAAGCTTATAGTTACAGATACAGTAACGGTTATAAAGTTGATAACGCGCATCAAAAAATGGACATTCGCAAAAGGTAGTCGTTGCTACGATGTAGCCGTAGCAACCATCACTTGCTACGCTGACCATGTGCTACGAGTAACACTGGAAGTAGAGATACAATAACGTTTGTTACAGTTTCGATTGCAAAGAGTTTCAAAACCAGGTAACCTTGTAAGGAAGTAAACAATTTTCTCATTGTTATTGTTTAATTAAAATGTTCGGTTAGATACATTTCTGAACTGAACAAGAAGGTTGTTGCGGAACTTCCAATTTTGTTTATGTTTTTGCTTTTCTTTGATTATGAGAGGTTGTTTTTAGCAAGTTACCATTTTAAGATGGCTTATATTATATTTTGGTACCGATTCAAAATTCTACGACACGATTATTGCCAAAAACTCAAAATAATAAAATATAAAACATGGATTGGTAACGGAGTGATAGATGACTAACATTTTTTGAAATTCTATTTTTGCGGAAATAGTCGTCGTCATCATCCTCCTAGCTGTGCTTTAGAGGGAACCACTGAGTCTGACCTCCTCAACCTACATACTTGTTCAACATGACACCCTTTAGTCCGATTGGTTGTCATACTTTCTAGCTTCTGACTATAAAGACGCCTGTAGAATAAGAGTTAATAGCAGCCGGGGCCCGCAGTTTAACGTGCCTTCCTACACGGAGGACCTTGTTATATCTACAGATGACCACCTATCAACGATACCATCAAGTATCAAGTGTAACTCTACCTGTGCTCAAAAAAATTGTGCAATATTGCAGTTTTTATTACTATACAATTTTAACAACACATTTTGCCTTAGTTCATCGACATCGTACCTGACCGCACATGATCGGTAGTTTATCCACGTCTATAGAAAGGCTCGCGATAATGAATTTTAATGCACTCGTGCTTAATGCAATATTAATGGCGACAGAGTGGACTAAACCGCTCTCTTTAATTAATACTCACCGGCTTCGGTTTATTGAGCTTTTATTGTTTTACTAGCTGTTGCCCGCGACTTCGTCCCCGTGGGTAGAAGATATAAGTTATGATTTATACCTGCCCTGTTTTTTTCACATTTTCCATTGTATCTTCGCTCCTATTAGTCGCAGCGTGATGGTTAATAGCCTAAAGCCTTCCTCGATAAATGGTCTATTCAACACAAAAATATTTTTTCAATTTGGACCAGTAGTTCCTGAGATTAGCGCGTTCAAACAAACAAACAAACTCTTCAGCTTTATATATTAGTAAAAAGATATAGATTAACAGGATCGAAAACTATGTCCTTAGTATAGTTAACTATTAGGACTGTAAAAAACTATTGTTCTTATTTATTGTTAGGATTAATATTAAAAGAAATAGTTTAAAAAAATTTACATTGATTCAATAACAGCTGACAGTCACACGAAAGCTACTTTCTGTATCCTTAGAGTATAATGATATAAAATTTATTGAAACTTCAAAAACAATAAATTAATTCACAACCGACTTATTTTGTTTATTTAAACAAATTTGTTCCTGCATTAAGAAATTTAATCTCGATGTCGCGGGCGTTTTTACAAGCATTCAAGTCAGCCAGACTTAGAATAAGTATTCGTGGATCACACAAATGCTTGTCCTACGAGATGAGCGTCGCACGTCGCAAACTGTGGGTTTGGCTTGGTGATCTCGTGTCTATTCATGTAGTCACCGTTAGAGAGCCTTAGGATACAATTATTAATTTAGTAGAATGTCCAATAAAACAATGTCGGATTTAGATTTTATCCTATTTTCAGATAAAACCAAATGGTGTTTATGCAACTGAACATATTTTTAGGGAAACCTTTAACAAAATACCACTGATCAATTTTATTTTACAAATCAAATACTCAAAGCTTTTATGGATTTTATCGCAACTCAATAAAGGTACCGAAACCTCAAAAAGTTTTCAATACGTTTCAAACCGGAATATGAATTTAATATCGAATATAAAAAAAAAACAATTATGGCTACCACTCTAAAAATATAGACTATCAAAGGTAAATTAAATTCACAAATTCGAACGAAACCACGTTACAGTCCGGTTTTTAGGGTACCGTAACCTAAAATATGCTTCCTAGTCTTTCTTGTATATCTAGTTGATTCATTATAAGCAAAGACTTAATGTAGACCTTTACGAAACTAAGGAAATGACCTGAAGGCGAAATAAAAAACCAAGAAAAAAAAATAGTTTTTATGACCTGCATGCAAAGGGTCCTTTACGCGAACCTAACGCATCATAGACAAACCATCAGCATGATAAAAAAATATGTATGTAAATATATGAAAAAATACGTATATTTCGATTCGAAAATGTTCAGAACCTCATTTGTGTGACTCTGCCTCTCTTGACCGATTTTATTTGAAATCCTCTCGATGGTAGCTGAAAAATCACTTGGACCGATGATGTATTGAATTATTCGATTCATGTCGACCGTTCCTGACGTGGGCTGTTAACTTAATACCTTTGCATCGTTCCTTTTAAAAAAAAAAAACCTTTTGTATTCGAATATCATTTTTAATTAATATGTAGATTCTATCGTTTTATTATTGGTATTCCAAATTTAAATCATGTTGATTTAAATTGGCTTTGATTTCGTTATAGATTATTTTTGTTGAAATGTAAATTGAATCTGTTTATTGGAAAATTTAATGAATGTTTTAGAGAATGTAATATTTATTTAAAATTATTTATTATTCTCACAAAGGTTTCTAGTTAATATATTCAAGTGTTTTGTTGATCATTTTAGTCAGTTAGGTACGTAACTATAACCTAAGACCATGTCATAATTCGTTATTGTATAGTCATCATTCACAAATATAGACATAAAAAATCTCAATATCCTCAAAAGCCGACAAATGTCACGAAATTGAGACTCAATCCAAGCCACATACTGAAAACCTTTCTGTATGAGCCTATAAAATAAATTAAGGCTCCGATATTTAAACCTGCACTAACTCTTCCCAGGTTTGACGAGTATTTATAACGATGGCTGTAGTCCGACGCAGGTAAAAAAAGCTCTGAAGCGTCATTGAAATCCCTCCTATTAGCGCCATAGAGTTTCGGAAAAAAAGTTCGAAAATATTTAGCAAAAAATTACTACCTATAATAAACTATATATTATTTAAAAAAAAAAACTATTATCTATAAGTTAGTACACAACTTACAACCTAGATAGTATGTGAGTACGTAAGAGTGTTTGTGAGTGCGTGTGGCTGCACCGATTTCAATGAAATTGGGTTTGGAGGTAACTGACACGTTGAATAGACACTAATTCTACTTATTCCTTTAAGGTCATTGTTCTTGCAGCTATAACACGGAATTAAAGCGGCAAAACCACGAGCAACAGTTAGTGTAGGTACTCATCATCGGCCTACCCTTTTCCCAACTATGTTGGGGTTGGCTACCAGTCTAACCGGTTTCAGCTAAGTACCAGTGTTTTACAAGGAGCGACTGCCTATCTGACCTCCTCAACCCACTTACCTGGGCATCACGATACCCCTTGGTTAGACTGATTGTAAGACTTCTCAAGCTTCTGACTACCTGTAACGACTGTCAAAGATGTAGGAATTACAGCCGGGACCCACAATTTAACGTGCCTTCCGAAACACGGAGGACCTCGTTATGACAAATATGGTCACCCATCTACGGGCATAGCTTAACCTGTGATCGTTTCACTTATGCGGTTATATTAGGTACTATGGCAAATAATTATCAATTCTTAAAACATTTTTTATCAATATCCGAGCACCTAGCAAAGCAATTTTCATTTAGATACACGGTTATATAGATACAGGTTTTTAGTCGCTCTCTTTTATTATTTCTTTAGTAGCTCTTTTGACATGCGTCCAATTACACATTTAATTATTTCAGCCATCCCATTTTGTTTCGTTACTCGATAACACGACGGTCCCGCGATGTCATGTCAATATTGTTAATGTCAATGTGACAGTAATTAAGCCACAGTGTTGAACAAGGTTTTATTGGTCACTGTACCAACATAATACAGTTTTAATGTTGACACGTTATTGATCTAGGTAGAGTCATATGGATGCATTGTTGTACATTTTTTGACGGTATCATTTTACTAGTTCAAATTGAAGATAGAATACGAAAATTATATTTAAGATGTTACAAATATAAAAGGAATAAGGAGTTACAAACCTCGAAAATAAAATAGATTTTCTTGCCACTCGTAAAAAATAATAATATAAGTCAGTTAGTCGCATAATGAAATTATAATAGAGTAGCAAAAATAGAACTTATATTTATTTGAAAAAATATGAATAAACTTGTTTACTTCTGACAAATCTCATGTAATTTAATGATCGCCAGACAATAGTAAACTTTATTGAACGTTATAGCTTCACACGTAGAAAAAGCATTAAAGAAAGAAAACAATTCCACTGCACTAATGCACTCACCTAAGGGCCTGCCTGCACTATCTAAAAGTGATATTATTGCTGTTGCGAAAGCGTGACAGCACTATCCGGTGTAGGGCGCCATCTCTCTTCCTCAATTGCTATTGGTGATGGTGATCCTCAATTGCTATATTAGTCTAAGTTTTAGTGGTAGACCACTCTGACCATTTACGAGAAATACTGTCCTTTACGACAGTCGTTAATTGACATTAAGTTTATTTTTAAATTAGTATTATTGCCTATTAAAGTTATTGAAGTTGCTGAGATCTTTAATTTTTTTTATGTATCATTCTCTCTGGGGTAGAGGCATTAAAAACTATTAAACAGAGAAAAAGTGTGAAGCTTATAACCATCATAAAAACTACCACTGAATATTTTATTGAAATATGGTATAACTTACTTGAGTACTTTATATTCAATTTCGAGTCCCGAAATTAGGTATTATTTTATTTAAACTTTTCTAAAATTGGCGTTCAATGAATTGAAGAAAGGTTTGCAAAAACCTAATCAGAATTCTGATGTGCAAGCTATTTAATTTTCCAACCCCTATATTGCAAATCGGAAACTGTGAATGTGAGTTTTGTGACACCCGGTACATGGGTAAGTACCACATAAAACCGCTTCACATCTTTCTAGAAAATCATCATTCGTCAAGGCATCTGACTATAAATTTTATTTCCCCTAAAAATTGGCTCTCCTTTATTCCTCTACAAGCCTCAAAAAAGTGGGGTAACCTGCTCTATTTCCCCAGTAAGCCCGCACAAAGATTTGAGTGAACAATTTTATCCGTCCATTACCGGGATGGCTAGCTTATTGTTCAGTGGGCCGACAATGAGTGAATGGAACGGATGAAAATGTTTTTACATTCGCGCTTGCACTTCTAGCCATTGTTTGCAATGGAGATTAGAGATGGAATGATGTTATTTTTTTCCTTTTAAACTAATACTAAGTTTCTATCCCGACGGGCCTATTGGTCTAGTGGTTAGTGACCCTGACTGCTATACCGGAGGTCGTGGGTTCGATTCCCGCCCAGGCCAAATGTTGTGTGATGCGCATGATTATTTGTTCTGATGTCTGGGTGTAATTTATCTATAATATGTATGTATTTAGAAATATATAAGTAAGTTTATCAGTTGTCTGGTTACCATAACACAAGCTCTGCTCAGCTTGGGATCAGATAACCGTGTCTGAGTTTTCCCAGGATATAATATATTAATATATTATAATATCCCGGTTTTATGTTCTCATGATATCATTTTCGTTTTGTGGCATTTGTAAAAGTATATAAGCTTTACAAATTTCACAGCACAACGCATCATTTTTAATCTCTCCTTTTTATAACCGAACTTTAAAATACAACCAATTTACCAAGAAGTCGGTTTACAGAAAATCAAATTGCATCCCTGAGGACTACTCTTTGGGTCAAAACACTTAATATAATATTTAGGATCGTATGAAGGTCACTTTGTTCTACCTTGGGGTTCTATGAAAAGGAGAGTCTGATCCCTTCATGAATTTATTTAGGGTCAGTAGAGTTAAGTGGGGTAGATGATAAAATATTGATCCCCAAATGTGTTCAGTTATTTTCTTGTAACAATTACACAAAGGTTTCGTTAGCATAAATACATAGTGATATTAAATTATATAAATGCAAATTATGAAGGTATTTTTTTGTGTTATTTTTATGACTTTACATAATAATCTTTATTCTGGATATTACTTCGACTTTGTCAGTGTTGTTTTAAAGATATAAATACACCAAAACAAGTTCGTAGTTTAGCTTTTATCTAAAATTTTGTATAAAAATCTTTCTCATGAATTCAAAACTTGCTAAACTGTTTAATACATGTAAAACTTTTTTTTAGTCATAAACAAGTAATCTGAAATTTGAAACCTTAGTATTGAACTTTAAGTTTATTTATTAAAGTAAAAAGTTTTTTAAAACTCATAACTCTTAGGAAGCAATTCCCAGATATTTCTAACGATACATTTCAATACATCTTGAGCTAATTACGCTATTGATGCGTGTTCCCGTTTCAGAAACTGAAGTAAATGGGGCAAGACACTCAGCTATCATTTACGCCTTATCACTTAATGCTGACTAACAATATCACTTTTATTCTTGTAAGGTAGAGTCTTGACACTAAATAGATCATTCATGTCCATTCGCCTGGCTTCGGCAATCAACGTCAAAGTAGGTGTTATTGGATCTCGTAAAAATAATACCGCTTTTGCTGATTTATCGTTTCCGATAATATTTATTGGCAAATAAAACAACATTGATAAAGGCTCTGTGATAAATGAGGCTCAATAATAATGTTTGTCAGTTTATTATGGCTTAGGTGGGTTAGGGTGTCAAAGTGTGTATTTAAATATTTTTGGGATGATTTTGAAAATAAATGTCGTAATAGAAACCGAAAAAATAAGTTGTGATTAATCAATGCGTCCACTTTCCCTATACGGGGTTAAGCCTTTGCCCAGCCTTGGGAACCCCAATATACAAATTTATACGATTTTTTGACATATTGTAAGTGGAGAAAATAAAAAGGCTAATGAGACTAAAAAATTATATTCTACTAATATTCTGTCAGTAAAATAAATTAATAACATGTTACTTCGAAAACCCATATTCCAATTTAAACTTTTAAATAAACTGTCATCTTGAAGGTAGCCATGACGCATACAATACACCTTCAGATGACGTAGCGCTACGACGTAGGCTCGCCTACAAAGGCTACGAGGCCTACGTCAAGCGCTCCATTCAACTGATAATGTCGCTTTGTATGTCAAACTATATTTATACGGAGGCTTTCTAAATTATTAAAATGAAGATGAGTTTGTTTTGTAGAATAATCATTAGAATATTTGAATTTATAGGTATTCAGTTGGCAGTATGTTTAACAAAAAGTTTTGTAAAGTTCCATACAGGTTTTCGGTATTTTTTACAGCTTTTAGGTTAAATTGCTTATCAAAACGTGTTGCCATAGGCTATATAAATTTTCGAATTAAATAATAGGCAACAACTGATATACAGATACACATACATATGTATATCCAAATCAATCAACTGCAGGGCACAAAACATATTATGTATGCAGATTAAATGATTAAGATCCATACATAAAGTATCACATCAAAAATACATAGCATAAACCCATACGCTCGTACATTCAACCACACAAGTAACACGCTTTAAACAAACAGCGACTCTACCTCTATGAAATAAGGTCGAAAATTACATTGGTCTGAAAGAACATGTGTTGCCATACGTTCCGTATATCTCGTACATTGGGTAATGACACGAAGGCTGTTCATAAAACAAATTGGACGTAAAT
Organism: Trichoplusia ni; assembly: GCF_003590095.1. Lineage (NCBI taxonomy): Eukaryota > Metazoa > Arthropoda > Insecta > Lepidoptera > Noctuidae > Trichoplusia > Trichoplusia ni. Next base: position 11,163,225 of record NC_039487.1, read on the forward strand.
TACCGTGGCTCAGTCCTCCATTACTTTTAATTACAAAGTCGGTAAGAGGAGGGCATGAATCATCTAGTATTCAGTCTGAGTACTGAAAATATTCTGCTTTTAAATATTTAGCATGTAGTCTGTGAAAGAGTTCATGTATGTGAGGTCAAAATGTAAGAAATATGCTATGATATAAATCTATAGAAGCTGTTATAAAAAGTTACAGGTAATAACAATCAAGTCAAGATGTCATACGTATGCGTACCGCTTGGACTGTTTCTATTATGGTAGCTAAAGGATAGTCAAATAAAACTAGGTAGAAAATATAACAACCATCATTTTAAAAAGGGCAATTTTTTATTCGCTAATAAAATACTATAATCTATACTAATATATAAAGCGAGTTTGTTTGTTTGTTTGAACGCGCTAATCTCAGGAACTACTGGTCCAAATTGAAAAAATCTTGTGTTGAATAGACCATTCATTGAGGAAGGTTTAAGGCTATATACCATCATGCTGCGACTAATAGGAGCGAGGATACAAAGGAAAATGTGGAAAAAAAGGGCACTTAGAAATTTAATAATCAATATTAATTAATTACACAAAACAACTAGTACATAAACCATAATTACTTTACTTTCATGACGCTGACTAACTAGACGCTTACAAATAATGACCAAATTAATCGCTTCTGCAAGTCGCGCCTGAGTTATTATCACTGCGAGCTAACAGTCAAACAACAGTTTACGCAAATAACAGTATTGCCTGTGGATTTACATATATCTGTGACTTTATTTTAGAACTAATTTTAAATAGACGATGTGAACATTTTGCGAACAGAAAAAGGCAATCGTGGAGTAACTAAGAAATCATAATGGAAACAAAATACTCGACCAGATAATTTTGAAATTAAAAACGAAAAATAACGTTTGTACTTAGGTTTCCGTACAACTGCGGACTTTATGTCATATACGTGAGATAGAGGCTGGATAGTGGTGTGGTAGCAGGCAGATGTAAATTTTCACATGTATTTCTGTAGCCGATATAACAAAAACTTTATACTTAAAATAAAGGTCTAGGTAAGGCAACGATTTTAATGATAAGTTTGTTGGGTATCCCATTTTGAATACTCCTTTTTGGACAGTTGCTTAAAATTTTACTCTGGATTAAATTCGATTCGATCTTTAGTTAGACAATTTATTGAAAGAGAAAATTTCTAACAATATAGAAAATACATTGAAGATTTATTTAGTCAGAATTTGTAATACCAATCATAATAGCGAACATTTATTTAACATTCCTTTCTCTTATTTCCAGATTCCATTAAAACAAAATACTTATTCGCTGTTTAAGGAGAGATACAAAAATTTATTAGATACAATTCGTAGCATGTTGCGAGGAAATAGACCGATTTGTCACTTGGGGGAGAACCTTGAATAAACCGACTACCAGAATGGATGAGGACTATACCCTGTTATCCAGTTAAAAATGGAGGGAAAAATACGGAAATAAACGTTTAACAAAACATGTTGAATGGTGCATGTGGTTAAAGGGTGCAGAAACCTTTCAGTTTTTTAATGAACACATTCGTTACGCTAGATTTAGCAGCGGTAGGAAAATTAATAAATAAAATTAGACTCCGTCAATTAAAGATATCGAGCTGGTTTTTGATAAGTCTTTAAAGGTGCAGGATTGCACGCCATGATAAGATTACACGTCTAGATAAATGAGGCAGAATGTACTTGGATCCTACACTATTTTGTGAAAACCTTAGGTGGTAGTTTCGTACTCAAATTATCCTAATTATTAAAGTATCGATGCTTGTCCATTTGATCCTGTTTCCGTCCGTCTGCCACAAGGCTGTTTCGGGCTATAAATTTACACATTGATGTATTTTGTGGCTGCAACAGACCCTAAAAAATAAGGATCAAAGTGATGATGGCCTTATAAAAATAGGGGCCATACACCTAGAAAAGATCCTTTTCAACCTATCAAATGTGATGCAGGGATTTCCGACCACAATTTTCATAAAACTTCCAATTATTAAACCATCATGCAGTCGACGGTAAAAAAAATCAAACTTATCTGATCTGTTCACTACTATCAAAACTAATAACACCAACATTAAATTACTTAAACAATTCCCAGCAATTTCTTTTATTATTTTACGAAAAACCAAAACATTATTTTAACTGGAAGTGAACCAAACTCTGTTCTAGTGCACTCTCCGTTGGAATACCTATAGACAAGCGGTCTTGACGTAAAAGCTTCTGGCCAACGCAATATATTGAGTCTGAGTAAATACTGCAGAAATTGGAAAAGGAAATAGTTAAAGATAAAAGGAAGCAGCATTTTGTCTAGATTTATAAAATTTATTCTACATTCTGTCTTAATATAAATATTTCTCATGGTGTAAGTAGTTCTATCTATACTCTATACTAATATATAAAGCTGAAGAGTTTGTTTGTTTGAATCTCTGGAACTACTGGTTCAAATTGAAAAAAATATCGCGGAAGGTTTTAGGCTATATACTATCACGCTGCGACTAATAGGAGCAAAGATACAATGGAAAATGTGGAAAAAACAGGGAAAATTATTAATTTTCGAGGGCTTCCGTTCAAAAATTCCTAACTTATATCTTCTAACCACGCGGGCGTAGTCGCGGGCAACAGCTAGTAAGTAATAAAAATGAAAGAATACATTTTCTAAGCATTCATGACAATAATTATTTATTAAACAACGGTTTACCCATGCGTGATTCGGGATTGCTGCACTAGGTTTTTACTCAACCAGAGAAAGGACTCTGGTTGGGTCATCATAAGCTGAAGCGCGGTGGTCGAAAGTAAAAAAAACTGAATTGTAATCCAAATTGTTTGTCATTGTAATATAAAAGTATTTTTTTAGGTTTGTTTATAAAAGGTAAAAAAAAACAACAAGGAAGTGTTCCTGTTGTGCTATTAAAAACAAAATACGCTTGACAGCTAGTGTAGTTAAATCATACTAAAGACAAATTGCCAAAGCACTGAAAATTACCACCATTTTGACTTCAGCTGCCGACTGCACTATGATCATTAATATTCGACCAATAAGCAAATATTGAACAACATTCATACACGCAATATTTAAATAGTAATGAATGCATTCATACATTAATTATTGAGGTAATTGCAAATAATTTAATTACATTTTGATTGCGTTTCGTACGGGCTTTATTCATGTAACGTAGACCACACAATAATAGTTGATACTTCATAAACTGAATAATATTATATGATTTATTGTAATATGGCAACATTGTGTTACTGAGATTTAATCTCATAATAAAACAGTAGATCAAAAGGTATTAATTTCAAGGAAACCTTTTTGAAACAACGAATAGGACAGTCTCTGATAAATATGCCTTTTCGAAGGATGACGTAGCGACTTCGTAAATGCACAATCGTGACGTCAAGTGTAAATTTTATTTGATAATTTTAACAACGTATATTTTGGGGACAAAAAAAGAAAAGGGAGCTATTATTTATGCATTATACTACAAGACGGACACCGAAAAAAAGCATCGTCATCCCTACTACTATTGTAACATACAACAACCTTTAAAAGGAGCGAATTAGCCCTCTGGGCCTAAATCTCGTATTCTCGTAGTCTAAAAAGCTTAAATACGCAATTTATCCTCAAACTCATTTTGTCGGGTATTACACGAGTGTCATTGAAACCGCCCAATCATACAATTTGCATGCTAACAGGGCATTATGGCAGGTGTATGCAAATGTGAAGCGTCGATACGTTATCAGCGCCAGTCAGTCGTGAACATGCGGTTTTACGCATTTTAAGCTTTACTTTTAGGGTTCCGTACCGAAAGGGTAGGGAACCCTATTCAAAGTCCAATTCTTCATTTCAATTAGACCAGTATTTGGCACTATTGAACGTCATACAATTTATATAAACAATACTATAGTCTAGTCAGTCTGTCGGTCAGTTTCCTATTGAATCTACCGCTATTACTAACGTTCCCCTTATCCGTCCATATATCAGGCTGAATATTAAGAACCAGGATAGCGGTTGGTATTACCTCACATGATGTTTGCTGCCGCTAGAACAGTAAAGTCGATTCTTCTCAAATGATTCCAAAAGTGACTGAAAATGACCTACTTGAAATAAAATCTCCTTGGTTACTCGTTTTTGAACAGACAGACGAACCAACAATCTCCCTCAAGAAGCAAACGAGTCTTGGAAAGTAGGCGAATACGGTTAAAAGATATGTGTTATGAGCGACTGAAATTCACTATTAGTTTGTTGTTTCATGTTCATTTATTACCGGTAGCTCCAACTTCATTACTTCCAAACAAAACTGTAACTCTGTCTGGTATAATTATTGATATTTCCCAATACAATGCACCACAGATAATATTATTAAACTGACAATAGACAGGTGTTTGCTATACCCTGATAATGATACTGGTTTGAACTTTTGGTGTCAGGGGATCGGACCCCTTTCCAAACGATGTTACAATTGTTTGTTTGGTTGTATAGTAGCGCAAGATAGGCTTGCGTCTTTTTGGAATGGTTATATAGAGGCCTTCTCGGTATGTCTTAGAGTAGTTTGCACTGATAGCGAAGTGGTTAAGGTCAGCAAGCCAAACCTATTGCGTGAAGTGTTACGGGTTCGATTTTTTTTATAAATGCGGGCAACATCACATACATTGTTCTGAACCCAAAGTAAGTTGCTAAAGCGCTTGTGTTATGGAATTCAGATACAACGAAGGTATCACAAACAACCAGACCCGAGACAATGTAGAAATGTGAATTTTTACATTGGCCCGACCGGGGTTCGAACCAGGGACCTCAGAGATAGCGACACCTTGAAACCGGTGCGTACGCCACTCGACCACGGAGGTCGTCAATTTCCGCATAGGCAGCCATTTGTGTGATCCACGAATGCTTGTTCCGAGTCTGGGTGTCTTTGTGCATGTGACTTGAATGTTTGTGAAACTCCCAAGACACAAGGATTAAATTTAGTCCACAGTAAGGGAGTCGGGAAAAGGAGTTTTGGTCGTCTCTCTTCCACAACTATACTCTTCTATAATAATATTACTTTAAGAGGAGAGGGCTGATAGGGACGCACGTGTTTTCTTATACTTAGATGTTACGTTAGTAAATTGTTTTTTTAATTTAAATTGTTTGGTTTTCTGTAAACTGCAGATAATAATATAATTGATGTAAGATAAGAATATTTATTGATTTGATCAAAATGTTTTATTCGAGCTGATGTTTGGGTTTGCATACGAAAAAAATGTTATGAAAACTACTTAAAAAGATGCTACGGTTTCCTTGTGCGTATTTATCGGGATTGCCCAGGTAGCTCCGAACAAGAGTCACTGTAAAATATTTAACTAAAATTTTCTGACTTTATAATATTGATCTTCTACTTTGGTTTGAATGTTAAGAATTAATTCCATCTAACATTACATGTCCACTTGAATCCCATGGCAATTTGACCCGCCTTTGCTCAAAATCATTTACTTACATTGACCCGAAACAATTTCGAACAAACGACAGCTTATTTTAACCGGACATAACAAGAAAGACAAAAGAAAAACGATAATATTTTCTGAACTTTACAAATGTAATATGAAAGGAATAAAAATACAAATCCGTGTAAAAGTTGTCTTGTGAATAAAGAACTCGCTTTTTTCAATAATCCGACCTAAAAAGGGGAAAATAATAATCAAAATAATTCAAATGAAGCATGGATGAGAGTTATAAATCACAGTAGTTATTTTATTGTAAAAAATATTATTAGCTTTATTTGAAGGAAGGCTTTAGGAATTAGGATAATGGTCTAAGATTATTAACTATATTATTGTCATCGGTGCTCAATAACTCCAAAAGAGTCAAGACCTATATGCTACAAATCAAGGAAAAAGGAGTCGGTTACAAACAAATATACAGGTGGAGCTATTAAAGTTTTTTAAAAACCAATCAACTGTGAGTCGGACTCGCGACACTGAGGGTTCCGTAGAAATAGGTAACTTTACTGAACAGAGGGTTTTCCTCGCATAAAGGTCTCACGTTCATCGATCACCACACATTTGACAATTCAAAATCTCGATTTACGATTACAGCTTCCACTCTCCTATCCAGTTTCCCACTATTTACCGTTAAGAGACATTCCTTTAAGTCACGTTACAAGCAGAACATAATACCATTGACTATGTTACAAACGGATGCAGACGGCATGACGTCACTACCTTTGGAGACACGTGCTCTGAATTTAATACGGAGCGTTTCATTTCATGGCGGTCGATCTTGACTTAAGGTTCTGCTTACCATGTTATATTCATTTTGTGTGCGATCGATATTGCGTGGTGTTGGTGTGCGTGCGATTGTGATGGTGTGTAAGTAAGAGTATTTGAATGTGTGGGTAGAGGATATAAGTTTTTGAAATCGCTGTGATATTACACTAATCTCAGATGTCTAGGAAGACTTACTTATATAAGATAATTTTATTTTGTACGTAAGAGTACAAAATTGTTTGACGTAAGTTTAATCTCATTTCCCTGTCCGCTCCAATTGCGAGGCAAAATTATTTTTGAGTACTTACATGTTGTGTATGATTTTGAGAGTGTAAAATAAAAAAAAGATAAAAAATATAGGATAATACTTATTACTTACTATATTTGAGGCATTCTCGATCAATTAACTATATGATGATGCAGTGATAACAAGAAGTATATCCATAAATAAATATGATTAGATATAGTATCCCACATTTGGGAAAATATATCTATACTTTTAGTATGGATTTCCGTACTCCGTTATAATAGAACTTATCCAAGCAATAACAATACCTGCGATTTAAATCGAACAAAACCGATTAAAAAACCAAAAGCAAACGGTTTTAAAATCGAAGTGTAACTTAACAGACAAGAAGTATTAGTTGGAAATAGGATTAAACTCTTAAGCCGCTCTCTGGAGTGAATTGAACACAAATTAATTTTTCCTCGAGAGTATTCTCTTGGTAGCTGTGAATCGATTTGATTAGTCAGTGCGAAGTGAGAGGAATGCTAGGAATAGTTTGATTACATAGCTAGAGTTACATAGCAAGAGATAATGGCGGGAAATAAGGTAAAATGCTTCTTCCGGCATCGGTTTCAAAGGGCACGAAAACGATTTGTGTGACTAAAAGTTATGTTACTTGAAGTTTAGTTTTGTATTAGATGTTTTTTTGTAAGATGAGGTAAGAAATTGGATTCTAAGGCACCTGAACAATAGCAGAATCAGATGCATGTTTTCAAGGTTAGTAAATATTCACGATGTGTACCCACTATTCTTAATTTAAATATCCCGCTTCTATTTTCCAGCCTGCCAGTATACACGCAAATAGTATCTTAAAGGATTTATGAATGATATTGCCCTATATTTTTCAATATTGAAGTTTTAATTATGATTTAGCAATTTATTCTCATGACTATCTCCAACACACAAATTTTTGAGAGTTCAAAATCTACACATGAACGTATCAAAAGCCATACCAAAAAATACATCAACGCCGTATCTAATTTTACTTGCTTGACAATACGTGACTCACAAGCACAGGTACCTATATACCTATCATCACATGGTAAGACTGCCGTGGAGGGAGCGAGACAGCAATCTACAGAGCATATAGCAGCATCTCCCTTCCACAACATCTACAGTCTGATTTTTCGAGGGGTGGTAGCTCCCGAACCTGAATCACGAATTTATAGGGTAACAACCATTCAAGTGTCATTAAGGGAATGCGGGCTTCCGGAATCGTGTCAGGTAATACAAACTCCGCCTCGATAACACCAAATCGGTATAATGTAATGGATTTGACGTGTCTCGTGTATCGAGATATTGATCAAAATGTTAATGGTGTTTTGATTACGAGCAAAGGTGGCAATAGAAAAAGGAAGGCGCGAAGGTATACGTTATGAATTAAAAATGCTAAAATAAAAGCCTCGGATCCTTCTATACATTTTATGCAACAGATGCAGAACATTTAATTTGAAAGGCTCATATCCATTCTCCCACAGATTGATAGTGGATAATCTATGGATACTTCATTACATCTTAGATTAAAGTTTTCAGTAAATCCTCTGCGTGTTTGACCTGTGACCCTGTGTAAGCCTTCAAAAAAGGCCGATATTCTTTCCTTAATAACTTCAAGGAAAGCATCCCGTTCTTTGTGGCTGTGACAAGAAACATGTTAGCGTGCTGCACTGGTCTCATTTTGTATTGATTGAGGATTGGGGCTCAACACCACCATTTAGAGTGAACCTAGTTTAATGGTAAAAGAGAGACTTCACTCTACTCTGCAGAGTGCCGTCTCGCTTGCTAAGTTATCATAATAAATGATAAATTGACTGCACGGATAGCCGAGTGGTTGAGGTCACCAATCCAAACCCAGTGAGCCGGACGTGGGTTCCATACCCACTTAGATCAAGTGTTTGTGTAACTTGAATGTTTGTGAAACCTCCTGCAACACAAGGATATTTTCTTTAATTGTCATAATACGGTTCAACCCATCTTTTTTATAATATTTTATATCAATCACAGAAATTGCTATCAATCTTACATCCATATATAACGTATGGATTCCCTTTCGTTGAAAGGTAAGGGGGAGATATAATATCTTTTGTAGGCTCGCTTTTATCTTTTATTATAAAGAAATATAGATTTGATATGGTCCGTAAAGAGCATCGGAATGTTTTGCAAAGGAACATTCGTATAGTATTTGGTAGCAAGTTCTACAGTGAAAACATGAAATCTCTAGAATCTACAGTGGGCGTAATTGATTTTTATATGCAAAACAATATGTTTATAATATTAACTTACCTTATTTTTAACTTTTTACAACATCTTTTTAATGAAAATTAGTCATTTTAAAATCAAGTTTGGCTCGCCTTTCTTTGTCATCAAAATAACTTCTTTAAGTTTTATTTTTCATGTTACTTAGCTGTGTTACGACAGCTTTATATAATGTGGTCCTAATTAAAAGTTCTGTTCAAAACCGAAACTAGTGAAGCACCTCCGAAACCCTCGCGTGAGTATAACCAGTTATTTTTAACAGTTATCATGTTTAGCGATAGTTATTGTAAACTAGTTAAAAATTATTTGCAGTAAACATGAGTAAAACTTGGACTGTTCCTGAAAAATAAGCCATTGAATTATTTTTCAAACTTCTAACCAAGTTATATCACTTTAAATCGTAAAAATTCTTTTGGACCAACCTTGTTTTGCCATTGAAATGTTTGTAGGAAAAAAATGGGAAAGGAATGATATAATAGATGACCGATTCTCAAACCTACCCAAAACTTCATGAGAATCGGTTGTGAAGCCGTTGCGAAGGAGTTCAATTTCGGACACCGTGACACGAGAATTTTATGTATTAGATTCAACGTCTATTAATTTAATGACCAAATTCGTCATATGTAGCCCGCACTTTACCTCCTTTCAGATCAATGAGCCAGAAGTATCAGGTGCGACTTACCTACGGCGAATTGTAAAAAAGAGGTTTAAATGTCAAGGCATAGGTTAGCGTAACCTTTTTATTCTGTGATGAAGTTTTTTATCGTTTTATGCAAGAAAAAGGTTCTATCGGTTTGAGTAGAGATCTAAAATTTGTTATTAATGCTGTTTCAGGTTGTGGATTTACAATACGAGAAGAAGAAAATACGTTTAGTTAATTTTTCGAAACCTTTGCAGGTATCATGGTCACGGGCAGACTGAGATGGCGTTCGTCTTGACAGGAGATGTTGCTCGTTCTACCTTCATATTTTAATTAATTATTTGTGGTCCGACCGCTATAAAATCCGTAAAAGTAGTTTCATTTCAATGTCTAACATTCGCGTAAACCTAAGAAACCACTACGTTTAGTTAATTTTTTTTTATAAAATAAATAACGTAAAAATATATTTATCGTTTAAATAAATAGAGAACAGGCTTTCAAAGTAATAATGAAATACTGGCACATACATACATACATACGTACTCCTGACACTGTCACCAACCTATTTTTAGACAGTCGTATAAAATACCAATTAACGAATTAAACCCGCCCATATCCCGTCATTTCCCGTCCTTTGTACAGGGTAGGTTCATTATATTCATTAAAGGTTGGGTTCATAGGCCCGTGCGATCACCACAAATCGTTCCACACCAGCGAGCTTCAGCTATCGTGATGGGAGCACGCCAGATGGCGGTAGTAACGCGGAAATGTTTCTAGTTCAAACCGGTTTTGTTAAATAAATGAGTTTTAATCTCCATTTAATTTGAAACAGTTGAAAATACCGATAGCAGTCTCTTGCAAATGATTATTCGAACGACTCTTAAAATCTGAATTTGTTTGTTTCTTAATGAGTACACTGTTTATGGATTTTCAAAATTGAATAACCTGAGAAAAGGGAGAGGGTTGAAGTCTGAGCCCAGCAGCGGGACGAGGGTATTTTAACTTAAAATCATCATTTGACGTCACTAAACAGTACGCTTTATACCAGCAAGTGATGATTTAGCCCCGACTGCCACACTTGCGTGCTTTTTATCTTCCTTGCTTTTCAAAGATGTTATGAAATAAAAAATACATATTTAATATCTTTTCCTAATCCACCTGACGAACTAAACAGATTTAAATTAAAAGATTTAGTCGAATAAATACCCTATTGTAGGCTGGTATTTATTATAAATAATGTCAAAAATCCGGGAAAAATCTATATCTATACTAATATATAAAGCTGAAGAGTTTGTTTGTTTGTTTGTTTGTTTGTTTGAACGCGCTAATCTCGGGAACCACTGGTTCGATTTGAAAAATTCTTTTTGTGTTGAATAGACCATTTATCGAGGAAGGCTATAGGCTATATAACATCACGCTGCGACTAATAGGAGCGAAGATACAATGGAAAATGGGGAAAATTCTAACCACGTGGACGAAGTCGCGGGCAACAGCTAGTTGCTGATATGACTGATTTTCGCAACATAATCTCAACCTGTGTGTGCCAGGATTATGGCTTAATTGCTTGTTGTGTAATACATCGGCCCCCTCGACATGATATCTTAAGCCTGAGCAGTTGATTACTCCGGCTCGCTTAGACGTGCCTCCTAGATCTGTATAGTGTATAATAATGTGTAGGTAATAATGATAATGACAGCCACCTTTGTTGTATCGTAGAGAAAATAAATAGGTTTTTTGGGTCACTTATTTGATTACTTGCAAGAATGTTTAATATGGGCTTTTTTTTTAAATAAATCTTAGATGAACTCAAGTGTTATTTTTTGGAGACAAAGCGTTATCCCAAGTAGAGATTTTTCAAATAGTTGCTCAATAAATCTACCTTGTAGAGTTCCCTTGTAGTTATCCAAAGGGTAAAAACGGAACTAAGTCTCTCTTAATACTAAGAGACACTTAGTTCCGTTTCATACGGTTCATACGGTCGTCCTTCTCTCACCAGGCTATTTCTCATAAAATGTGACGATGTTGTAGTTCGGTTGTTGCACTTACAACAAAAAAATCGTACTTTAAGGAAATAGACATTGAGGTTAAGTGACATTGGTTAAGGGCATAAATTTGATAAGCATCAAATTTGTTAAAAAGTCAGTTTTTCTATAGTCCATACGAAACCCTACGTAACACAAATGCATCTCGTACTTCAAAAGTTTTAAAACGTAAATCTCCTCTACAAAACTATTAACTTGTAAACTCCTAGATCCAAGTTCATCACTTGTATTAAACAATATTAATCACCGAGCGCCGGCGCGTTTAATCTAATTGCTCGGTTTAGCGCCGGCAACGTGACTAACTCAATTATTTATCAATATCACCTGACTGAACTTTGAATAAACCTTGCATGTAGGATCTAACTTAGTTTAGTTTTTTTAGAAACATGCATGATATTTATGGAAGCTGGTCCTTTTAAGGTCCTATTGGATTTTTAGTCCTATATAGGCAAACAATTCCAATGTTCAATGGCTTAGGGAGGAATTTTAGATTCTCACTACATTATAAAGGTTTATTTTGAATCTTATCTAGCCTGGCCTACGTCATTAATCCTTAGCAAATAATTAATGACACTAGAAAATTTAGAAGTAATTGGTTCTTTTTAAAAGCCTCAGTTATTTTAAGGCTAAGGAAAAGTAAGCCTCTAAATTCTATGGCGCAGAGTTCAATTTTCATGCCGGTACCGGTACGGACGGGTACGAAAGCTTGACGTGATCGAGAATAATAAACGGAACTTTTGAGTATTATGATAATAGGAATAGCATAGTGATATGATCAAGCCAAATTATTTTTACTAATAAAATAAAATAAAATAATAATAATAAATAAATAAAATAATGAAATACAATCAAAACTCAAAACATCTTATTTCCATTTGAGTAAGTCTAAAAAACGTTACATTATAGATTTAGCGACTTGTTACGCCATTCCAAAATTTAATTCCCATAGAGAAAAACCGGAAAAACCCCAACATACTATCTGATGACGTTTATTTGTGAGTCTTAACCATCTAGGGATCCACCCGAAAAAACCGGCACACCGGACATTTTTTAAGGGTGTGTTAAGCCATGGGGGATCAAAAGTCCAAGCCAAAAGGGTTTAAATTGTAACACCGGGTTGCAAATCAACCTCACGAATAAAAGTAAAAGTACCGCATAATACATACAATTCCGCCCCCTTTTAAATAAATTAAAAATATTTTACATCTAATTTAAAATGTCTTGTTCTGCAAGTAGCTTGATTGTAACTTGTTGCTTGATCTATATTTAATGACTACATGACATACGAAAAGCAAGAGGTGAGGACTATCAAAGATCACTCAAAGCTGATTGACGTCTCAATATTGACTTGAGAGAGCTTCAAGGGCGACTCAAATTGAGTTGCTTGTGCATTGAGCCATTGGTCTAGCACCGAAGTCACCATTAGATTTCGCCCACTCCAGTGAACATGACTTGGTTGGCTTAAGTCAACTATTCGGGGGTCTCTAATGTGATTGCGGGATGCAGTTGCCAATGTCAACTAACTGTACGACTCTGTCAAGTGTGAGATAGGCTGTCTGACAAAGTGTTCCGTATAACTAATCTGCAATGAAAGCATCTTCGCTTCGTTTTGCATGCAGAAAAAATATTGTTGCCTTATTTTTAATATTGTTAGACGGATGGTTATTTGCAAGAATCAGATTACCTTGCGGTTGAACAGACTGATACAGTCAAGTTTTGCCTCGAATCGAATATGACTTAGGTATATTCTCTTGTCTGGACAAATCGTTTTATTATGTAAGAAATATTATATTTGATATTTAAGAAAGGAGTTTTTAGCCATGGAAAAGAACCGGCTAGGCACTTCATAAATTGAGTAACACCATCTTACTGTAATGTTTGAAGGTGCTTGAAAAACCGCTTATTTGAAATAAAAAACTTTTATTTTTATTTTGGCAGCCTCCTTTGGCAGTTTTTGGAAACGGTACCCTAAAAAGCATCGTACGTACACCTCTCTAACGCAATACTCGTGGCTCTATCCCTGCAAACCCTACCGTAGCAGAGGTGATTACTTACTAGGGCTGCCCAACTAGGTTTTTGGCAATTTATTTTAAAACTAGCTGTTGCCCGCGACTTCGTCCGCGTGGTTAGAAGATATAAGTAAGGAATTTTTGAACGAAAGATTAATATTTTTCCCCGTTTTTGCCACATTTTCCATTGTATCTTCGCTCCTATAAGTTGCAGCGTAATTTTATATAGCCTAAAACCATCCTTGATTAATGGTCTCTTGAACACAATTTTTTTTTTTAATTTGAACCAGTTGTTCCTGAGATTAGCGCGTTCAAACAAACAAACTCTTCAGTTTTATATATTAGTATAGATAAATCATTTTCATTTTTCTAAATACTAGTAATGGTTTAATATGAGTAAATTCGTATTACAATATAAATATATATATATATATTATAATAAATTTATTTTCATTATTGTACGTCAAAATGTTAACCCGGTCTGGGTTTCTCAAATAATTAAATCAAAGCATCAAAAATTTCATCGGCATCGCTGCCGGCTGGGAGTGTGCCCAAAAGGCTGGCAGCATTGCCACGTTGAATGGCAATGCTAATCCTCTGAGCGAGGTAATAGCCCTTGGGTCACGAGAAGTTTCTCAAATTGATTGTTAGAAGCAAATAAATCGTAAGTTATGTTTTGGTAAAACGGTATTATATTGTAGATATTATCGCCTAGGTGATTAGCTTCATTCAGTCCAGTCTAAGGGGAACTTGATTAAAATGAAATACGATTGTTAACTAGAATATTTTGCTTAGAATTAAACTTTAGCTTATTATTATAATAGTCGTGAGGCTGCTTACTAAATTATTTACTTAATAACCATTTACTTCGATAAATAAGCGTGACTACACCGTGATTAAATTAATAACGTTACATCGAACTTACAATTTATCACTCGACATTTTTTTGTCAAGCTGTCAAACGACCTGTCAAAAATGTCTTCATAAAACGGACAGATTATAATTACAGAATGTTTCAGATGTGACAATCCTTACACAGAATTTACATAAATTACTCCAAATAACCCTAAATTGATAAGTCATGTTGATCTCATTGAAATTCACGAGACAACCCTAACTCGGCCCCAATCACAAGGTAGTTGAACCCAAACCATTGCAGGTAACTCTCACGCTGATTAAGATACCGGTGCTCTGCCAGCGCCAAATTTTGTTAAAAGCTTTGTTCTACAAGAATTGCAGATATTGGTTGTGTTTGTTATTGACCTTTGTAGTGGATGAATAGCTAAATGATATTTCTTTTGTTGATGTATTGTATTAAGATCATCTTCTCTTCTACTTTGTTTTTTTGAACGTGCTAATCTCAGGAACTAATTGGCCGATTTGAAAAATGATTTCTGACTTTTATCTTACTTTTATGTTCATTAAAGCGTGGATGAAATCAAACGCAACAGATAGTTAAAAAATAGAGAGATTTAATATAAATATTAAATAAAACCTAAAAAATCCAGCGATTCATAAAATGTAGCTCAACCTTTGACATGACTAAGAAAGAGATAGCAAACTACACAACGTATAGCTGTATCTCTCTTGCACGACTGGAATAATATTACTATAACAAATTGTGGTATGCTCTCAGATCACTCTTACATTGATTAAGATACCAATTCTCTACAGCTACGCAAAATTTTGTTAAAAGCCTTTCTCTGGCTTTTATAGGTTTAACCTTTTTCCGTATTAAAAGAGTTGCGGATATCGGGAGGTTGTATTTGAGCTTTGCACGGAGAACCAATCTAAATGGTGTTTTTCATTTGCTATATTGAATGAATGTAAATCTGAAGATTATAATTGTTAAATTTTAGCTGTAATTTTTATTGTGCTTTGGCAAATTTTAGATATGTATAACGTTTAGTTATTTTCGTAATTTTAAGTGTGTTCGTTTATTAAAAAACTTTATTTTTGTTTCAGGTAATTAATCACTGCTTTTTGGAAGAATGGAGAAACCTGTGAATGGTGACCAAAAATAAATGGTACGATAAATTGATAACTCAAATATTTTTCAAACAATTAATTACTACGTCTATAAGGTCCATTTTACTCAAAACCACCACTTTAAAAAAAAAAAACAAATACTTAAAATAAAAAGTAAACCAATATTTGAACTGAACGAAATTCCAGATCGCATTTATCCACAAATTCAGATAAAATTTTCCAAGGGCCGAAGCGTTTCAGCGTTTACACTTCATTTGGCCCCCAGTGTACAAACTCCGAGCCAATGGGCTAGAAATATGGAAGTTTGTAGCCAGTGGGACAGATAAAACGCGGCGTGTTTAAAGTGCACTGCAGTGTACAATGATTAGGCACATTTTTGTATCCATTTTGAACTATAGACGTGGGAACATAAAACCGGAATAAAACTATCCTATCTGTAAATCCTGGTTATTAACTATCTGTGCTCCAAGTTTCGTCGAAATCCGTTCGGTTGTTCTTACGTGAGAACCATACATACATTGGCGTTTATAATATTAGTTTGATATCGGGCTTAATTTTCCCATTGCTAGGTTTGTATACCTAAAGAGAAGAATCATTGATTTGCCGCAAGTGGTCAATCAAGATTACAAATTGAGATTAATTTTCTCTGAAATTGTCTTTGCAAATACGGTATTCATGTAGTAAAATGTGTATTACTCACGGATACTCAAACAGTAATTAAAAAATATGTATTTCACAAAAAAAATGTTCGTCCATTTTCATTAACCATTTTTTCAGTGTTCGATTTTAATCGAAATGGAAAATGTATTTCGATCGCTTATTATTTTGTAGCTTCGAGCGCTTTTTGAAACAGGCTTCAATAAGCTCTAAATGTTGTCTGGGCAGAATACGCATTTAAAACTAAAACGCTTATACAAATATTAGAGAAAACATAACATGTTTTAACCAAGCATAACATTACTGATATATCATCATCCCTTAATTATTAAAATTGAAAAGTGTGCAACTACTTCTCTTTTTTGGTAACCCTTTCAGATTCTTACTGGCTAAACCAAAACCGTCGTGAAATATCTCCCTCGTTTTGGCTGATGCGCGATTCATCACGCAAATACATTTTTTCCCTGCTTTAAAAAACCATGATTGCCCCAGAATACTAACAGGCAACTTAATTGATGCTCTAAAATGTCTACAAGCAATAATTATCTCAAACGATTGAAAAAGCACAAAACCTAATGGCGACAAAATTTTTGCTGTATTTGCCTTTCATATACAACGGAATTTAAAGGCATGGCAAGATTCCGACATCTTTTATAGTCATAAGCACATTTCTTAGGAGAAACGAGACATCCATCTAATTGAAGATGCTTCTTTTATAAATGTGAATGTTTGTGCGTGTGCATAATACATATTGCATATACTTATTTGTTACCTCTTTACGCCCGAACGGCAATACCAATTTTGATAAATTTAAGATGAAAGGAGTTTACAGGATACTGTATTAACAAATATAACTTTTAAACAGCTGCGTCAAAAATTAATAATATTTTTTTCAGCTAAAACAGAAGCTCATTTTAACAAAGATGCAGGAAAAACTAGTTGCGTAATAAGCCTCAATCAAATTGTCTTGTTTACATCATTTATCAGATGTTATTAGATGTCAACAGTCCCCGAAGGTGAAGTAAGACGTCAAATGACTATTAGTGTCTATTTAACATATTATATTATGCAAACATACATTCAAATCGTAGTTACTTGTCACGGGATGAATTATTGAACCTCCGTTTTGGGATTTAAGTCAAGGCCAACTGTGCCTGTATTCGAGCTTATTACTAGCTTTTAAAGTATTACTGTTGGTAATGTGGGAGGGAGATAGCAAACTACATGGCGTAGAGCGATGTTTCTTTTCCACAATTGTAATTATTTCTGTAGTTAGAAGCAGGGTGGTAGGTTGTCCGGAGTCTTCTTCTTTTCGTATGGTTGATGTACAACCTGGTGTCAGAGTTTTATACTTTTATTAGAATTATTTGAGAAGTCATTGGAGATTGGCGGGATTCGAACCTGTGCTCTTTGAATTGACAGTCCGACAGTAATATCACTGGGCCAACATCATTGTATCTGTTCTTATTGGGTTAAATATGAGTATTGTAATAAAATTTCAGAAAATCACCATCTAAAAGTATACTAGGTACCAAATTTCATCTAAATCTGTTCAGTGGTTTTTGCGTGAAAGAAGAACAAACATCCATACATTAAAACTTTCGCGTTTATCATATCAGTAGGACATTAATATTTATTTTTGTGAAGACCTATATTAATTCACTTGACAGTCACTGTAAGATCTATCAAATGGAGATTTTATGATGAAATCGTAAATCATTACACTATGAAACAGAAATACTTAATTCATTTGCTCCCAAACAAAAAGATCAAACATTAAAATATATAGTTCTGTTCATTGAACAGTGAACCCGCTTACACATCAAAGTGATTACATATTAATTAAAACTTTTATTCGAAAACACTTTTCAGACTATTTTTACCAAAAAAACAAACTAGGTAATAGTTATCGCAATAGTTTTACAGTCTTTCCTACAACTGCACAAGTTGATTTATCACAGGTTAAGCTACGCTCGACACGGTCGGTCCGAGAGTGATTGACCATGTATGTCACGATGAGTTCCTCCGTGTCTCAGAAGGCATGATAAATTGTTGGTCCCGGCTGTCACAAGTAAATCTTTGACAGTCTATACGGGTAGTCAGAAGCAAAAAATCTGACAACCAGTCTGACTATGGGGTATCATGCAGCCCAGGTTACCAAGTTGAGGCGGTCAGATAGGCAGTCGCTCCATGTCCGTCGGGGTTCGCGGTAGACTGCGAAAGCATTCCCGCTTGGCCCCCGACTAAAGAAAGCGGAAAGCATTCAGTGGTTTTAGCCGGTAGGAGTCCGGCACACCCCTTCGCCTTCCCCAGGGCGAAAGATGTCCATGAGGATTTCCAATGGACAATAAAAAAAGTGGCTGGAAGTCTTCCCCAACATAGTCGGGAAAAGGCTAGGCTGATGATAAATATTTCATTATATTATAGTTATTTTTTACATAACTGTAGTTTAATTATTAAACTCTTACACGAAAACAACATTTGTTTCACATCAAAGAGTACGCACGCATTTCCAAATTTAAATCAGCCGACCCGAGGCCGAAAATAACCGAACCCGCACGAGTCGGTACGAAAATAGCCGAACGCACGGCATCGCACTGCCGACGTAATTCTTGACCCTATTTCAGAAATGTCTAAGTTCTAAATTTAGAATTATAATATTACCACGCGTTGTGTGTATTAACGGATATTCTTTAAATAAAGAATCGATTTTCACAACAACGAGAAAAATATCAGGGTGTTTTTTTATTGGTAGTTTTCTTTAATTAATAAAAACATGAATAATTAAATTTTTACGTATTTCATTTTTTACTACGATTCCTGCCAAATCCTGGTTTTAAAAGCATCCAATCGATAAAACATCTGCTTTATCTACTTACAATAATTTACTAACACTTCAATTCACAACTAAATTTTTGCTCTAAATATACAAGCCACAAGATTTAATTATTGCTGAGGTTTAATTTAATCTGAGACCTGGCTTCAGAATTACAGAGTTAATAAATCCATTCTTTATATATTCTAATAATGAAAGACGTGAGGTTTCTAATAAACTTTTGTTTTATACTTTTTACCACATTTTGTTTAATTAACTTATTTTATAATACCTTTTTTGTGCGGCGTGATCCGCGTGTATGGCGATGGCAAATTCAAACCCAATATTTACCATAAGTAGTTGTAAATATCTACAGAATGACACCTGACGACATAACAAATTTCGTCTAGCTCTTTAAGAGTTACAAGGTTACAAACAATTCTTCCTGGGTAGTTCTAGCCACAGCATAATTATTGTAAAAAGAAAGTTACAGAAATAAACTGTAACTGGTTTCAAGGTGTCGCTAGCTCTGAGGTCCCGGGTTCGATCCCCGGTCGGGTCAATGTAAAAATTCACATTTCTACATTGTCTCGGGTCTGGGTGTTTGTGGTACCTTCGTTGTATCTGAATTCCATAACACAAGTGCTTTAGCAACTTACTTTGGGTTCAGAACAATGTATGTGATGTTGTCCGGGTTTAAAAAACAAAAAACAAAAAACAAAAACTATTTTTATTTTTTATTTAAACACAGAAACTTTTCGCCTAAACACATTATTGTTATGAATAGTACATTTTCTCACTGTACGGATACAAAATTCTTCTTCATCTTCCTTCCAACCTTTTTTAAATCATAACCCGTGTTCATTTCGACCCATGATTAAGCAATTATTTAGAAACTTTTCAACTCTTGTTTGATATTGAAATAAGCCAATCGGGCTGTTTTAACTTTATGAATAATTTTAATGCAAAATCAGGTCAGAATGTAATTTTCCACAAATACTGTTTGAATATAGAAGTATTAATTCTCTCATGAAATATGTATTTTATCATTATTATAAATAAAAAAAAACAGTCATCCTAAAATTATGAAAAACGCGTATATTTTTTGTTTCATATTAAAGTGAGTAAAAGTAGTTTCATTTCAAAAATACAAATTAAAAAATCAAAAGTTTTTTTTTTGTAATACAACTATGTCAAACTATCTTACGTGTTAATCCTGGTTATATTACTACCTGTGTACCAAGTTTCATCTAAATCTGTTCAGTGGTTTTTGCGAGAAACATCAGCATACATCCATAGATACAATCTTTCACGTTTATAACAAGAAGGAGTAGGATTTATGGTGTAGTGAAACGCAAAAACCATTATGATTTTTTTAAAGATGTTATGAACATTAAAATGACCTTAGCCATAACGACTTGTCTCAGCTACATTATAAATAATGTCTAGATTAAAATCTGTAATTTTTTCATTAATTCACCAATTCTAATGAATCAAAAAGCTCGTTGAAATTGAAATATCAGACTTTATATTATTCGTAGACTAATTAGTCGCTGGATTTTGAAACTAAATAACTGGAGAGTAGTTTATTAGAAAAATAAGCCATTCGTTTTCTTACTTATGCCTAATGGCCGAGACGAGATTAATTATACATGACTTGTAATTTTAAAGACTCAATTTGACTCAAGAATTAAAGCAAATATACTATAACGAGTAACAATTTTTAAATAATTATTGCTCCATTATCATAAATAAATAAAATCCAAAATAAAAACAAGTTTTAAGTTTGCTATCTTTCTTAAGATGAAAGTACTCGTCAATTTAAATAAAACTAATCCAGACTCGTTAGAGTAGCACCCTTAATAGTGAAATTTCCTATGGCCACCTATCAGTTCTATCTGGCTCTATAATCATAATGCTGCATTTTTAGCAATATCCGCAAAATTTCAGCCCCTGAAAGTGATTTAAATTAAACTTGCAATATTTGACTACAGAAAAATGAAAGGTTAAATTTGAATACATAAATATTGAATTAATTCATTATCCTAGAAACCAATTAAATTATGGTGTTCCCAAATAATTGTGAAACGTCGAAGTGGGAAGCGAAATGCAAAATTGCGTAAGCGCACAATTTTGGTATCCATGCGTGCTTCCATTCAACGAGAGCTTGCCAATTGCGTGCCACGCCTTTATATTTTTTGTATGAGACTTCTTAATAAAACGATCATTCGAAAAAGTGTACTTGTATAAAGGTGATTTTTTCTTAGGTCAAGCAGGCGTTACATATATATCGATTGGTTTAGTCAATTTCTGATAACATGAACTCTTTATGTACCCAAACCACACAATTCCGAAACAGTTATCGATTCAAACCATTTGACCATGTCTGGGCTACAATACACAATTTTGTTTCAATCACATTTTCTGAACCGATTGTCTTAGGAAAAAATAATATGTGAGATAATACAATTATAACTAATTTCGACAAGTACTTAAAAAAACTAGCAAAAAGAACAATAATCTACTATTTTGTCTTAAACGTCTGCATAGCCGCGTCTAACCACAATCCTCTCTTATCATAAACTCCATATAGCATACACGTAAAAATATTTTTGATATCCGAAACACAAATACCTTTAATTCTGTATCGGGAAACTAACAAATTAGGCGTATACCCTTTACTAAATAACAGGTGAACGTGCCTGTACCAAATAAGTAAGATAAATACTTTCGTTGAAGGGATTTCCCTTATTACGGTAAAGATTTTATTAATCTGCAAACAATAACTAACTAAGGTTCAGCACTATTCTGTAATAATAATAAATTAAAAAAAACGAATTCGTCCGTCAACCGAGGGTGATGGACGCGTCTGTCTGAGCACGGTCGTTATTACGTTCTCCTCATTGTGGTCGGATATCCGATTTTTAAGGACGGCTAAAAGTCACGTGAGAATTGATTTATGTTCCATAGTTTGAAAACAGTAGTACCAAATATTCTGGTTATGTAAAAAAATATGATTTCATTTGACTTTAATCAAAAACCATTTTTAGGGATTTAGGGATTACGAATTATAAAAACAAATAAATAATTGCAGACTTAATACTAAGCTAAATTATTGGTTCTGAACTTAATTAATTAATACTTTGAAGCGCTTGGAGTGAAATTCTATATTTTTTATAATGTAATCATAGCCATATTTCATCCTAATATTTTTGCGATATTCAAAAAAATATTATTAGAACCTTTAAAACCCAATTTCGAATAAACATAATACTCTAGATTTTTTTTTAAATATAGTACTGTTGTCATTGACTACGATTTTTAATACTGGCAACTTTAACCCAGAATACGTATTGATGTCTTGTGGGTGTCAGTACACCGTTTTAATGGCTGGTTATTCTTTGATGTGTAAAATGTCTCTAACATTAACATAACCCTTTGAAAACCATGAGTCAGGGTAAAAAAAGCTTTGATAAAATTTAAAAATACATTTTCAATTTTAGAACATTTATGCCAGCCCATGGATATTGAGTGTCACATTCAAAAAAAGAAATGGAACAGTTTTTTGCAAATTATAAAACCATGTTATTAACTGGCTCCTGGTGGTTGGCGATTCCAGATTTCAATATTTTGATTCTACCTTTCCTCACAATGTCTTCCTTGACCGTTTATCAGTGATTCAATAAAAAAAGTACATGTAACATTTGGAAAATTCACATTGGTACATTACTGGTGTTGGGATCAAACCTGCTCCTCTTGTACAAATCTATTGATAGAACCGCAAAGGAAGTAGCTGTGGTTAGCTTTCAAATTAACATTTTTAACATTATATATGCGAAAGTATGTGATTATCCGAGTTCGTTTTAAGAGGGTATTGTTTTTGCAGCTAAAACCGACATTCAAGCGGTCGAAGCAATATCTCTCTAAATTAGATACGAACTGAACAAAATTTTACTCCATTCAATATTTCTTCCTCCCAGTTTGTGTACAAATTAGACTCACATGTTTAGTGGGTGTGGATTGAGTGAAGGCTACTGCCATTACCATTAACCCTTTAATTACATTAATTAGCTAAATTGCAGGCACGTAACGTCAGCTATAAACAATTCAACTTTATCTATTGTCGTGTTCAACCCCTTTTTAAACTTATTTTGTGTTGCAATGATGGGAAAAATCTCCCCAGAGTCTGACCTACCCTATCATCAAAAAGATAAATTAAACTTATTTAAAACTTAATACGATTCTTTTATCTTTTAACAAAAAATGATGCAAAAAAGGAAAATATTTGTATTATTATGTCACACTTTCAGTTCTTTCAATAAATTATTTGATATGTTTTTTGGACACACCGACAAAATGATATTCAGCCTTTATAACTGTATTTTTCTTTTCTGAACGCAGCGCGTTCTCCTTTCAAAATATTTTTCTTCCCCGACTGACAGCTGTCATATTGTTTTGTCTGCCGTTTCCTCCAATCAGGATACGTTCTGTATTCAAAATACATTTGGGCCGCGACCTAAAAGCCGTCGATATTTCTTGGATTTCCAACATTTTTATTTTTTTAACCATTTTTTTTATAGCTGGTTATCGCTGTAAATCGTTTCAGTTTTTGTTAGGTGGACAAAAATTGTCTATGGATCTTATTAAACTCTTATGTTCTATCTCTTTGATATATTTTTATTAAAATCTATTGAGTACTGTTTGCTTGAAGGAGACACACACATCCATGCATCCTCTCTTCTTCGTTGAACTAAGAACTATTTAATAACACTACAACTGCTCTTTACAGAAGGCCCCCGAGAGGATATTTGTCTCGTATTAGGATTTTTTTTTAAATAAATAAATGCGGACAACATCACATACATTGTTCTGAACCCAAAGTAAGTTGCTAAAGCACTTGTGTTATGGAATTCAGATACAACGAAGGTACCACAAACACCCAGACCCGAGACAATGTAGAAATGTGAATTTTTACATTGACCCGACCGGGGATCGAACCCGGGACCTCAGACCTAGCGACACCTTGAAACCTTTTATAATATTTGATATTTTTTTTAGCAAGATTGATTGAGGTTTGCCAAATACTTAGACACGTATTAAAAACTCTTTTAATGATATGTTTGTTATTGTCTGGTAAATTTAGCATTACTTCGTCAATTTGGTATGAAATACCAACGGGCTTCAAAATAGTTTCAGGAAAGACTCCCAAACCATCTGCGAAGGAATTGGACTACAAATGCTCAATATTTGCAGTCCAATCTTACTTTCAAGGTCATTTGAACTAAATCACATTTTACAACTGGCAACTGTAGTTAGTAAGTCAAAATGTATGGCTGTTTGTGTGTATGAAATGTAAACAAAAGATGAGATAACATTGTATGATTTAAGAACACCATTTACTATTTTTTTTTTGGCTTTGAACATGAATTATAGTGACATTGAGTGAAACGTTAATAATTCTTCTTTGTTTTGATCCATTGTCTATTCTTATTCGAATGTTTACCTGAATTCCGGTCTGTGAGGTTATCATGTCTAACCTTAGAAACTAGTTTAAATAAAACTTCATATACCTAATTATTATTTAGGCAATTATGCTAAGCCACTCCTGACGAAACAATGAAGGAAAACATCAGGCGGAAACTTAGATTATAGGAATCTAAAATCGCACAAATCCGTAGTGAACTAGCCTGGTGATCAATGCTCAAGTCTGCCTGAGGTCTATGCTTAGCAATGAAGTTTATATATGCTGTTAGTATTATTTAGCTTAAGGAACTTCCATTACTTATTCATAGTTACAATGGACCTCTTTTCGACGAGACAAAACCAACTATAACTTTGTTCCGTGACTTTCTCTGCAAAACATAAAGCGGTCCATGTTTCAATTTGATTAATCGTTGTTTAACTAACTAACTAACAGAGTTACGTAGTGAATAGTAATTGTGGGTCGAACATAGATCATTCGGACAGGACTGGCCGACGGCGACGTGGTAAACTTTGTAGAATTTTTTAAAGAACATGAAGGGAATTGCAACGAAATTAATAAATACTAGTGGATTGTTTAAGATGACGAAAAAAGCATAATCTTTCGTTTTACCAACATATAAGTCATATTTACAGATACACCCCGACTCAGGACAAGCATTCGCTGAACACACAATGTTTATGCACTAATCTCAAAAACCTCTAGTTTGACATATTTTTTGTACGTCTAGCTTATACAAGGATGATGTTGAGCTACTACAGGCTACAGCAGTAGGTACAACACTTGTAGCCAGTTTATAACTCTAGTCGGAAGCTTTAATAGACAACGCTCAAATGTATTTAAATGATATTTCGTTTAAGCCGCGTGACGCACATCTGTCAATTTCATACATTTTGGTGTTTTCTATCAACGATTACAATTATCAAAATGTCACTACGCTAAAAGGTCTGGCTATAACTTTGACTGTATATTATTATAGAAGTGGGAAAAACATGGGTGAAATTGCAAAGCTACGCTAGTACCTAACTAAATAAAAAAAAAAACACTGTATCCATCCAAATCCTGTGAGATCAGATTCCGACACCGGCGTGTGAAAAAGCTCCGCAAAAACATTCGAGGTTCCAAAAAAAAGTTTGACGTACACACTCTCTAAGGTTTTAAAATATGAATGAAAACATTTCACACAATGTAAATTGTAAAACTCTGGTAAAAGCTAAAATTTTTAACAAGAGGAAGCAAAAGATAGTTTAAAAGTTACGCTTTATGAACAAGGTCGTGAATTATACGAAAATAATGAGTGTTTTTTATTTTATTATGTAACATAAATTAATGTGTTTGTCGACCTCCGTGGTCGAGTGGCGTACGCACCGGTTTCAAGGTGTCGCTAGCTCTGAGGTCCCGGGTTCGATCCCCGCTCGGGTCAATGTAAAAAATCACATTTCTACATTGTCTCGGGTCTGGGTGTATGTGGTACCTTTGTTGTTTCTGAATTCCATAACACAAGTGCTTTAGCAACTTACTTTGGCAACTTTTTTAATTAATAACTTTTTTTAACAACTAACAATGAATGTGATGTTGTCCGCATTTATAATTGCAAGGTTTCATAATAAATGTTTCTCGGATCAAATTTTGCTTGCAAGGAAGGAAAGATATTGTGTATTGATCACAACGATCGCTCCCTGCAGATAGGCGATACAAAATTAAAATATTCCCATACATTAATGGGACTTTTTACTAGCAAGGAGACAAGAGAGCGCCTCAACCGTTTTTTTTTAATCTGAACTAGCACCTTTTTTTAATGTCAATCCTCATAGACCACCTCACCCATCGGGAGAGCGAACGGGTAGTGTCAGACTCTTACTGACTATACCTAACCGCCGGCTGATAGTAGATGATAGACCCCCTGAATGATAAAAGTCATGGTAATAACCACTCTACCCATTATAAGTCCAAAATTATCAATCTTAAGCTTAAAAACTTATTAAATTCATCATAATAAATGTATTATGTTCCTCATTATAAGTGAAGAGCGATAATACAATAATGGCAAACTTAATTTCTTGTTTGGGGGTGGAGTGTGGGCGTTAAACCAAGCCGGAGGGTATGGGTTGATGCGAGCTAAGTCAGTAAGAGGGTTCTGACGCCCCGAGGCGGACACACGAAAAAAAACCGACACCTGTACATGTACAATGATGTTACTCCCATGTGCCGATTTTGATAAAAAAAACAGCTATGATGAATTGGTTTAAAAAGCTGGCCAAGTACGACTCCAAATAGTCTAAAAAAACAAATTTGCAATGAAATTAATCACCCCATACCATTTATAACCGTTTCAAACGTTAATTAAACTAGATTTCTATTTTGATTAGTTATAGCGGCTACAGAAATACATAATGTGTGCATATTTGAACTGTTTATCACGGTTCATGAGATATAACCTGTTGACAGATGGATGGACAAATGACAGATAGCGGAGCCGTTATTATTTTGGATCAGATCAATATTAGATGCGATTTTTAAGCGTACACAAGAAAATTACATGCAATATTATTATTATTTTAGGAATATACACTACCTACTAATAGACACTGCCTAAATTATTTTGGAAAATTGCCCTTTTTTACTATCAGTTTAGCCTAAGCAGTTTACTGTGTATATATACCCCCTATACATGTAATATATCTCCAATAAACTTCATCCTATTGCCCCGGGAGGTTTCACAGACATGCAAGTAACATGCGCACAACTTCTATAAAATAAAATAATAAACAATAAACACTAAAAATATTTATATACAATATTATATTTCAAATCAAACCTTAATATGAAAACGAAATCAAAGCACAAAAACAATCGAACATTCAAATACAAACTGAATCCAATTCCCGTCAGTAATATAATTTAATAGCAATCCGTGAACATTTTTTCAAGAAATATAGGAAAAAGTATTTCAATATGATTCCTCGGCATTTGAGAATCTCTGAATGAAGTTTGACGCAGAGAAGAAATATTAAAAGACGGGTTTTGTTACGAGCAATGCGCTCGAATGAAATGTCTGCATACATTTTTACACCAATAAGAAAAGGCTTTAGAATCTAATTGTGAGGTTAGTGAAGCTATCTCTATTTTATGGATACTCGGATTATCTTGGATATTTTTCCAATAAGGGATTAAGACTGTTTCCAAGAGATATGTATTAATGTATTTTTAACCATCTTAAAAGAAGGAGGACATTCTCAATTCGTCTGTATGTTTGCTACCTCAATACTTCGGACTGGATGAACCGATTTTATTGATTACTAGCTGTTGCCCGCGACTTCGTCCACGTGGTTAGAAGATCGTTTTCGCAGCGCCGCCATTTTTTCCACATTTTCCATTGTATCTTCGCTCCTATTAGTCGCATCGTTATGTTATATAGCCTATAGTCTTCCTTAATAAATGGTCTATTCAACACGAAAATAATTGTTCAATTCGAACCAGTAGTTCCTGATATTAGCCCGTTCAAACAAACAAATTCTTCAGCTTTATAATATTTTTAGGCCCAAAAATTTAATCAAGTTTGGTTTGGTAGTTTTTATTTGAAGTCGTTTGTATATGTTTCTTAAAACAACTAGTAAGTACGCTTTAAAGTCAGTTAATACACAAATAAACTTTGACTTAACTTACAAAATTATCACCAACCGTAACCGCTATATGACAACCTCTCGCTCTGTCAAAAGCGTAACGGATAAGACGATACCCCTATAGTTGTACGTTAACACTGTATTGCAGTCATAGTCAATTCGTAACTATTGCACGGATACGGGAAGGTGGGGCAAGACGGGGTAGCGAGGTAAGATGGGGACCCTCAAAAAATACATAATACAGTGTTACTAGAAAAGTTCTTTTGACGCCATCTAGCGGCATTTAGCAGTACTTGTTAGTGTCACAAAAAGTTTGGCGGCAAGAGCGAACGATTCTACTTGGTAAGTACATTTTTAAAATTTTAAGTGGTTTTATCTAATTATTGAGGCATATAAAGTGCATGATTGTTTATATTGTATGAGAAACATAATGTGTGACATATTTTTTTGTTAATATGTATTTATTTTAGTATTGTAAATTCAATAATTCGTGCCGGTTTGTTTTGATTTATAACCTCAAAAAATTGAATACAACTTACAAGTCAGGTTTGGGAAAGATGGGGTACCTATGTTGGGGCAAGACGAGGTACCCTATCATACCCTCTGAGTTGTTTTTATTGCGATTTAATTTAACATAATTAATTATTTTTTTATAGATCATGGTTCGAAACTATAAAAGAAAAACTGATAGAGGAGCGTGGAATGAAGAACACATGAAATTAGCAATTCAAGACGTTTTAGATGGAAGAAAAGGCTATAAATCGGCCAGCAAAGCTTTTAATGTCCCTCAAACAACACTCGAGCGGAAAGTAAATCAAGCAAGAAACAGAGAGAATATTGTACAAAATGTCAAGGTTCCTTTGGGTCCGATTAAAACAGTGTTTACTGAAGAAGAAGAACAAATGCTTGTTACTTATTTAAAGGATATGGAAGGAAGATTATTCGGTTTGTCAACTTCTGAATTCCAGAAGTTAGCGTATCAGCTAGCAGTTCGTAACAACAAAGAACATACATTTAATGATCTCAAGGAAAAAGCTGGTAAGGACTGGCTGCGTGGATTTCTAAACCGTCACCCTGACTTAAGTTTACGAAAGCCAGAAAATACATCTGCGGCTCGTGCTGCTGGTTTTAACACAGTGTCTGTTGGAAAATTTTTCGAACTGCTGGGAAAAACTCTCGACGATACCCATTTTACTCCGAACAGGATTTACAACTGCGATGAGACAAGTATTTCAGTGGTACCAAAATCAAGGTCCAAAGTGATCGCGACAACCGGTAAAAAGCAAGTGGGAGCTTTGACATCAGCTGATCGAGGTACAACCATAACTGTAGAAATTTGTTTTAACGCTGCAGGAAAATACCTTCCTCCTATGTTTATATATCCCAGAAAAAGAATGAAACCGGAACTGCTTAATGGAGCCCCTCCGAACTCATGGGCTGAATGTTCAGATTCTGGTTGGATCACTGCAGATATTTTCTTCAGATGGTTTCAAAAGTTTGTAAAATTCACGAATGCTTCTAAATCTCACCCAGTCATGCTCATTTTAGACGGGCATGCCTCTCACACACAAAATTTGCAGTTAATTGACGAAGCCCGTAAACACGGCGTGACAATAATATGTTTCCCACCACACACCACTCACAGACTACAACCAGCAGATGTTGGTTTTATGCGGCCTTTGAGTATCTTTTATGATCAAGCTCTAACAGCCTGGTTGAGATCAAATGGGAAAGTACTTTCCCAATTACAAGTGGCTGAAGTCTTCGGGCAAGCATTCATTCGGGCAGCAACAATGCTAACTGCAATCAATGCATTTAAAGCATGTGGGATTTCGCCTTATAATCCACAGATTTTTACTGAAGATGACTTCGTTGCTGCAGAGAACACCGAAATCGAACTGAACGCCAAAACTGATACAACCTCAACACCAACGATAGAAATGAACTTACAACAAACACCAACAGTTCCCCAAACAGGTGCACCAATAGTTGATTCAATAGTTGCACCGATAGTTCCACCAATAGTTGCACCAACAGTATCACCAATAGTTTCACCAACAGTTCCACCAACAGTATTATTATCAGTTCCTGATGCTCAAATGGCTAGCTGCACCGTCGTAAATAATTCGGCCAACACTCCACCTACACCAACTGCTACAACCTCATATCTAAAGCACGCAAATTATTCTTTAGATAATGATTCATTCCATCTGGTTAGACCGAAACAGTTAATGCCTTATCCGCGATTCGCCGAAAAAAGACCAAGGCAAGTTCGAAGAAGGGGAAAAGCAGCTATTATTACTGCTTCTCCATATAAAACTGAATTAGAGGAAAAACAAAATAGTAAGAGGCCAAAACCAAACGTAACAAACAAAACGAAAATTAAAAAAACGGTTACGAGAACTCGAAAAACAAAGAACAGCGAAGAAGCTCAGACAGAATGTCTGTACTGCTGCGGCTTGTATTCTGAGTCAACTGAAGGGTGGATCACTTGTCATAGTTGCGGTAAGTGGGCGCATTGTGGCTGTGCAGGAGTGGAAGATAGCGATGACGAAGCTGAACATATCTGCCCGGTTTGTGAAGATGACGGCGCTTAAACAGTCTATACCCCATCTTACCCCAGGGGTATACCCCATCTTACCCTATAGGTGGGGTAAGATGGGGTGATTCAGTTATTTTTTTTATGTTTATATTTTTATGAGAAGAACTTATTTTTTTTTGTTTTGACTGATTGTAATTAAAAGAAGAAAGACTGATTATTTAATTAATAAAAGTTCCTACGTTGTGCAATTTAAAAAGATGGGTTTTATTTATAAAATACCTTAAGGTCCCCGTCTTACCCCACCTTCCCCTACTTGCAGAAACAGAAACTTTAAATTGCGTTGCAGTGTCTCGAGTGGCCGCAGTTCGAATGGACGTAGGGCTGTCACGCGGCAATATTCATTTTTAATTACGTGAAAAGTGTAAAGTGTAAAAGCCTACTGTGACTGGCCTTAAAGTAAATTTAACATGAAAATTTACAAAAATATATACCTAAAATTGAGGTTCATAGTGATTAAGATGCTATCACTACGTGCCAAAAAGAGTTATTCTAGGGGGGATTATATTAAAAAGTTTTCAAATTCAAAATGAAACCCTTTAAAATATTTTCACCGGAATGTGTCAGATTGATGCGTCGGAAAAGGGATCAAATAACTTTTTCAATAACCAACCTTTTTATTGAATTCCTTTCGAGTTTATATCTGCGTATTTGCGACTTATTAGAAAGTGACGTTCTTAGTATCTCTCATTCACATATTTTGTATCCCATTGGCTGTAAAAGGTGACCTTCAGATTGCAATTATTCCTTAAAAAGCGATCAATGCTATTCATTCACCGTACTTGCTTATTTACTTTATTTGCTCCCAAATAAAACTGTAAGCACATTAACAGCCTAAATTACGTAACTTGTTTTAATTATTTTAATACTCATAATACAAGCTTTGCTTAATTCGAGACTAGATGGCGTTGTGTGAGAGTTGTGAATCTTGGAATTACTTAATAATATATGCCTTTAAAGAGGACCTTTTTACATGAAATTATATTAATTAGCGATAATTGAAGTAATTGTTAGTGACAACCCTAGCTACATTGAACGGCAGCATCTAGTTTGCAAGTTTGGAGAAGTTGTTGTGTTCGATGAGGTCTATCGGTCAAAATTCAATTCATTTGTTCAATGGTTCCATTGTTAGTTCACAGTTCGTTTACCTCATTAACGATCTACGAATTTCGTTTATTATGCAAATAGAGGACGAAGCAGATGTCAAGTCAAGGACATATTGATAAAGGCCTTCAAGTAATTCAAATGATGACATGATATTGGACTCGTTTTTCTTTTTAATCGGTTCCGCATTTAGTATTAAGTTTCCCTATCTATACGATGTACCGAAAATTACCAACCTCCATGCTGTGGTCTCCTGTAATTATAGGAGTATGTTGACCTAATACTCTGCTTATTTTTTGTACCGAGTTGAATCTCCTTTATGGGACCATATTCATAAAAACTTAGAAAACCAAACCTGTACGAGTTAGACACGTGGCACTCGGGATTCTGTAAAAATATGAAGTCGATCGTGTTTTTCAACTACTACTATCCATCTTGGTTCATGTTTCATGAGATAAAGCGTGGTGATAGACGGAAAAATGGACAAACTGACGGTCAGACGGACAGACACCGGAGCCTTTGTAACAGGGTTCTATTTTTTCCCTACGAAACGTTAAAAACGTTTTGTTTATATTATCTTACAAAAACATTATTTGATATTAACCACAAGCAGTCTGTTCTTCACAGCACATTGCCCTTGGCCTCTAGTGGATTAAAAATAACTACAGTTTACATACGATGCTACACGTATGTATATAACATTAAATCTGTCAAGACGTATGTATTGAAATTCCAAGTTTTCCCGTACGGCCTTCCCAGAAATTTAGGTGTTAGAAATAATACGATCGAAAAGCAATGGTTTTATTATCAGAGAGATTAGATTTTCTGTTATCATATAATAATACTATTACACAAGATTTACACTAGGCTATTTAGTCATCAAAATATGTGCACAAGTAGCATAAGAATTATTTGAAGTTGAAAAAGCATATACCTAGGCTTATGTTTGCAACCAAACCATTTCGTTTGGTAATCGAAATCGACTGAAAAAATGTAATAGTGATTTATGACCAATGATTACAGAAAAATATGTCAAGTGTGTGTCGGTCTCGCGCCACCTTCGGCTTTTACAAACAGGCGAAAGAAAAAACTAATCAGTTGGGTTTATTTCTATAAAATTGTTACTAGCCTACTTCTAAGTATTTGTTGCTATAACGACAATATAGGTACATAAGAAACTTTGTAAACATAAGTAAAGGAAATTAAGCCTTACCGAAATAACGTTCCTTCTTTATAACCTAGCAAGTAGGTGAAACCATATTCTTACTTTAATATCCATTCCTCGTTACAGTTGCCGTAAATAACTTGAGAGCCCATTAAAAGAGCAATGTACTGCGAAATTCTCCGCGATTTTGTTCACCTTTGGGAATGGAAACTTTACAAGAAAGAGAGAATTGTAAATCTGTGAAAAACCTTGAAGAAAAACTGAGTATTTATAAAAGTTTAGTGTTCGACTGGGAATTAAAGTTTTACTGAAAAATATTTAACTTACAGACAGCCGAATTCTGTTTTATCTTTTGAGAACGGAACCCTAAGAAAAGTAAAATTAAGTTTCATATTTCGTACGAACGAATCCACATTTTCCAATTTTACCGAGAAAGTATTACAAATGAAACAAAAGAAAATCTTCTATTTACATATTTATAAGCAAAACAAAACAAATATCTACACATTTTCTTTGTATATTCGTAATGAGAATTTAAACTGTGGTTTCACAGTACCATAAATTATCGCTACAATGCACATACCTTTGTATTATCGCTTGGATAAACATAATTTGGATAAGCGCACCATTTCAAACTGTTAACAGAATTATGCAAAACAGCTTTGGTTTCTATTCCACACTTCATTTAATCTACGATCGCGCGTGTTTGTTTTAATTAGATTGCGTTTGCGGTTTTATTATTCAAATTAACAAATAAAGATTTAATCTGTTGGCTTTGGGATTAACATAATAATTTCATCTCATACTGAAACGCGAATAGTTGCAAAATCTATTTACGATTCTTGACTAAACTTTAGGAGTGATATTCTGAGCATGGATTTTTGTTCTCGCGTTTGGTCAACAACCACCAACAACAGGGAGTCTTGCGACACTGTGTTTCGGACAAATAAGACAAAGAAAAATCACTATCGAAATTGGTCACCCATCATATTTATGACCGTAACAACATTGATTTTTATTTCAAGTATTTGTTGTTATAGCGACAACAGAATAAAACAGCTGTGTTTTTTTTTACTGTCTAGCTGTCATGATCCTTAAGATAGAGTCTGGTGACAGACAATAGTTAAAAAACGCTATTAAGTAATATAAATAAAGTTATTTTGATTTCTAATAACCTATTTATGGCATTTCATACAGCTCTGGTATTTTATAAGTCTCTTTTATTTACACTTTTCACTCCGCACTTGTCTTTTGAAAATGGATGTTATGAATTCCATGGTTCTATGAAAATGGAAAACAATCATTTAAACCTCTTTCGTAAAATACGACAAAACCAAGCCTAGACGGTAATCGAAAACAAAAATTAAATCAAGATTTTTTGAATGAACAATATTCGAGCTGGCTGTATGCCAAACCGTGTAATAAAAAAGAAAAACAAATTAAAAATAATTTAAACGAGTCAATAAAACATAATTCTTCGTTTATTCGACCAGTTTATTTATATCATATTTTCTTTTGCTTTTAAATATATCAGAATGAACTCTCAGTACTAGGCAAGGGGTCAAAGTAGGGGTTATGATCCCTTTATAAATTTGGTATTGTAATAATATAGAAGTGCATATAGTATTATATTCTAAAGTGGGGTCCTACATTCACTTTTGATTTAAAACAGGTGTGAGTAAAACCTCGTACATGATGGTACATAGCAGTGTCTCTCTTATCCTCTTCAGACTTCGTTGCTACTGCTAAAAGACCATGACAGTTTTTAAGGAATCGACATCAGGTTTTCATCTTTTCGAATCGTATACTGCGAGGATACGCGAAAGACTACCATTACAAGATTCAAGTAATTGAATGTGCAGGGGAACTGGTTATTAAGTTTGCCAGCCTGTGGATGGTTGAAACACCAAACTCATAATAGGCATCGGGACCAGGATTCTCCATTTTGCTAAGTCATATTTTCAGTAACCAAATAGGTTTCGCTTGATAGCTTTCATAATTTAAGTTTCCAATCAGTGAGTTCTTCTGGCGAAAGCAAAAAGTGATAAAACTAGACAAAACGTTTAAATTCAGCATTACTTCAATCAGAGACTAATTTTAAAAGAATCATTAGTAAATCAGGTTAACTAAGGTAAGACCTTAATTAAACTGAAGGAGAAAAAGGAAATTCATTTACGAATACAGAGACGTGAAAAAAAATACGTCTTAAGAGGAATGTAATAACAGAATCGCGTTAATTCAACGTGAATTGAAAGAATAACAGATTATAAAAATACGCAAGTAGTTTTTATGTGTTTTCTTTGCCCACACAAATTAGAGAGTTGATTGAGATGAACAGATTACTTACTGTATGAATCTGGCGTTACGAAGACTAGAATTGTATTTATGCTATCTTAAAATTTGATTCGGAAAATTTGAGACTTTTTACTATTATTTTTTTGGCTTATGTCTAGATGTTAGTTGTACGTCGTTACAGTTTTTTTTGACCGATAATTAAAATCGAATGTGTTCAAAATGTGCTTGTTAAAGATTGATCTTGTAAAGGTGACCATTTGTAAAAATCGCTCGATATGATAAGTTATAATGTTGACGTCGACAGACCGCTTAAATATACATTTCGTTTCTATTAATAGACTTGGATCTACCATCTACATAATATTGAGCGTTTTCAATTCGCGATTTCGTTAAAGGTTGTTTTTTTTAAGAAAAAACATTAAAACAAAAAAATGCTCTGGAAAAACACCGGCAACTAGTAAAAATATCATTTCAATACACCACAAATGAAGCAGAATGGAACTTAGAACATAAAAATTTATCGTATTTTTATTCGTCTGTCATATTAGAGGGTCATCAAATTGTGGACCACCGGGCAAGATCTGGATATATTAACACTACTAACAATTGTGTTAAAAAATATATAGCGTCGTAAAACGTTGATTTATTTCACTATAAATTAGAAACTTGTCAAAAAATCGTTGTTATTTAGGTCTGGGGAATAAACTCATTTAATTTTGTTTATAATATGATTAATAATGTATGTATTTTTTGTTGATAATACTCTTGTTAGGTTCTAAGGTTAATTTATTAAGAGTCAACATTAATTAGCCTTATTTGTGGTCCTTTGTCTTTATAAAGAATGTGTTTAAATTCTGTCTCTGAATGGAAACGAATTTTTTTGTCAAGAAAATCATCTTCTTTTCGTAGGCTCACCCGTAGGCCTCTAATTTAGTTTAATTAAATCACCCTTACGAAATGCACCGTTATTAGCAAGTGACAATTCGAAGATATTGGCCGGGATTTGAACCAACGACTTCTCCCTTTAATTTTGCAGTTCAGCGGTCTTAACACTAGGCTTTAATTGTATAAGAAAATCAAAATCAATTTTTGATCAACAAATCCCTTGAGAGGGTATAATTTATTTCAATAAGTCTACAATTGTATTAGACAAAAGTTATATCCAAGCGCAAATTCAATATTTTATAGTCATACTTTACCAAAATAAGATGTAAGTGCACTTTGAAAACGTCAAAATTTAACATGCCATCTGAATCTGTCAGAAATGGTACCACTTAGCTTTTAAACTCTGTCCGTGGCACTTGCGGTGGCTGTGACGTCATACATGTAATATTCCCGTTGACAAGACATCGACCTGAATTTCCATTTGGTACGAGAGAAACTGAAATTCAAAAATATGTTTTCTTGGTAGACATTAATTTTCTAATGTTTGGTGCTAAAGCTGTTTTTTTTGGTTGATTGCAGTGTTTGGTTAGAATAAAAGATATCATCGTATTGAGAGGGACGAATGAAAATTAGAAAGCTTTCGTGAGGTTGGACAAAAAAGTTAAGAAAAAAATTGTTTAAGCGCTAGTCAGATTCATGTCCTTGAGCATTTAAAATAAATAATATACTATAAACAAAAATGGTCTCCTATCGAATTAATGTTTTTTTTATTTGCTTTTTTAGTAGAAACAGAAATCCATCATCTGTAAAAAAAATAATTGTCTAGCTAAAGCTATTGATGACATACAAACCTTGTGACAGATAGACTGAACTAAAACTCAGTAATAGCTTTCCTTAGGTACGGAACCTTAAAAATGCCAGAGTAACACCAAAAGATTACGGGGAAAAATGGCAAACATCTAAAACAAAACGACTATAATAACTGTCAAGAACTTCAATAAAAGAATAACGTTCATATGAAACACATTTCACCTCAAACCGCACATCGGAGAGCAACAACACGAAAAGAAATAAACTAACCAAGAAGGGGTATTAAACTATCAACGTGCAATCACAAATACCCCAATTTCTTAGATAAAACCCATCTATTTCGAATGCAGCCGTTTTATAACCAATATTATTGATAATGGCAATACGTTTGCACTTTATGATACTGGCGACTCTCCAAAAGTAACAATTGCAAGTGTTTACAAATTTATACACGAGCGCCCCGCTCAAGTCGGTTTTGGTAGCGGTTGTGGCCTTGAGGTTGGAAATATGATGGTGTTTCACCGCAAAATGTTTAAAGGGAAATTCGTAAGAATTTCCCGATTTTCTTATAGTAACCGGTCGTTAAAACGGGCGTATTTAAAAATACCAATTAGTAAAGTTCCTCTATAGTGTAAAATATGAATGCAGGGATAGTCAAAAAATGTATATCCTACATATACATTTTTTGACTATCCCTGCATTCCACAGCGTAAAACACCGAGTGGTTAACGACTGTCTCCACGCCAAACTTTGAAGACCTGCTGCTGGTACGATCTCCGCATTGGACAGAAGTTTTGTTGATCCACGAATGCTTATTCTGAGCCTGGGTGTCTTTGTGACTTGACTTCTGACGACTTGGATTTTTGTAAACCCCGTGGTACAATTATTAGGTTTCTTAGAATAAGAGTCGTACTTTAAACTGCAAGAAGAGACACAAGGGACTCCTTCGGCGTATCTCTTCCAAAAAACCAGGTTTGGCGAAGCGATATTTAATAAAGATATTCTTTGTTTGCGAAACTTTATGAGATTATTAGATACAAATTATTTCAATATAAAGTAACTAGTAATATCATGAAACAAAAAACGGTCTAGAGCGAAGAAAATTCGTGACCTGGAGTTCCGTAGATATAGGCTACAGAAAAACGAATGGGTTGAGTGAGAAACATACCTGTGAATATTTCAAATGTCTAACTATTACGATTCATGAGATACAGCCTGCTGTCAACGTGCGGACAGGCAGCGGACCGTCAACAATATGGTTGTTTAATTTTGGGTACGGGACCCTAAAAAGCTAAAAGTACTAAACGAAGTCTTTGTTTGCTTAGATTATATTTGCATTTTAATACAGCTATATCATAAAAAAAAAATATCAAAATAACAACACATATCAAAGGAAACGAGCCTTTTTGCTTCTAATCTAGGGATGTTAACTATCATGTATCATAACTAAGGACGGCCATAAACTGTCCGGTGTTTATATCATAATACCCTTATCTTACTCGCATGGTGTATGGGCAGCCTTAATTTATTACAGGGTATTTAT
This sequence comes from Trichoplusia ni, assembly GCF_003590095.1. Lineage (NCBI taxonomy): Eukaryota > Metazoa > Arthropoda > Insecta > Lepidoptera > Noctuidae > Trichoplusia > Trichoplusia ni. Next base: position 11,201,697 of record NC_039487.1, read on the forward strand.
TAGGTAATGTCATTGGACAGTGATAAAGGCGGCGATTATGTGATCATACAAAAAAAAGTTAATACTTCTATAAATTATTCGTCAAACGTATAAATAAAATATGAATATTATTACTTCAATCCCTTTATAAGCACATTAGTCTAATCATAAAAAGATTTATTTGAAGGTTTATCATAATTTGACCCGACATTTTTCAGAATTATCACGCTACAGCCCCAATTAGCATTTTAAGCCAAACCTTTTTATAACAACACAATATGGCGTGACAAAAAAAAACAGTTTCGCGCCAATTATTAATATTACACATTTAAAAGTCGTTCGAACGTTCGATACACGCGACGATTGCCTGCCAGCCAGCACCTAACAAACCTATTCGTTTTTCAAATTTCCAATTCCCGTTCCATTTTAGGCATGGAAAATAGAATATTCGAAGTTCGAAGCTATCGCGTTTTTTTTAATGGCTTCCATTTTGAACAAACAACTGTTAACGTCATTTGTGTGCTAACTGTGACCGAATGTAAACGTTGAATTTGTTTAGTTTATTTTGTTTGATTGCTTTCGTATGTGTTTTTATTCGTTTGTTTAGGAGTCAAGTTAAAGCATAAAGCTGGAAAATGCAATTAAGTCAGATATATCTAAGCAGATTTATAAAATTGGATATTAAATTGCATTTTACAAATACTATTTTGTGTTTGTCTATTTCGAAGATTTAATTTAAAATTAAACGTAATTTTGCAAGAATTTAAATTAATTAAATCTTCAGTTCTAAGCGTTAATTAACGTGCGTTTTTCATTCAAGCGAACTGAAGTCGCATGTCGCCCACATCAAAGGTGTGTTCTTTCTACCGAATTCTAACACTTCCTGCCACAAATGTTAGAAATTCTATTAATTTTCCGCTTGAGTGAGCTTGTATGACTAGCGATAAAATTGTGAAAGCGAAAATTATTTTCAGATTGTATTTCGTTTACAAAAATAAAAATATTATTGTAATGAAAACTTTTTTGGTGAAGTGTTTGTTTTTATTCAAATTAAAGTCTTAAAGACTTTAATTACGGTTCAGTTCGACTCGCGATCCCGCCGCGTCTGCTCATGATTAAGGACTCCGGTTGGGTCCGAAACTAGTCGGGCTACCCCGATAAATACGCGTGAGTAAACCGTTACATCATTTAATAATGAATCAGTCTCACGATAGTTATTATAAAAATATTTTGATAAGAAGAAAATTCATGAGTTCTGAAAAATACATTATTGTTTCCGAGTAAACCACTATAATTATAATAAATTTGTAAATTCGAAATAATTCTAAATTCTCACAAAAGAATTAAAATAACCCAATAACCGAGTTTAAAAAGAAAAGCATTCAAAATATTAATAAATTAGAAAATAGAGAAAAACGTTACCACAACTAAACAAATTTCTCCGATCTCCTAGACAAAACTAGAGAATCTAGAGAAAACTTCAGAGCAATTCAGCCTTCGTAGCTGAAAACCGAAGCAGAATGAAAATCGTACCAGCCAAAAAAACCGGAACCACTACCTATATTAGTATCAGAAACCACGCGAAACAAACTGCCAACCAAAAAGTAACCCATTCTGATAACTACCCATGCTACAGCCTTCTTTCTGAAAAGGTAACATTAATACAACCGTGTACAACTAAATCAATTCAGCTTTTGGCATCGTCCGGTGTGCACGTCAGTAATGCGTCACCGATCCCCAATGCCGCTGCGTCATCCAACATTATACTACAACTAGCTGTTGCCCGCGAGTCCGCCCTCTACTAATAGAAAATGATCCAACAGGAACATAAAATCGGGATAAAATAATCCTGGTTATAAAATACCTGTGTACCAAGTTTCGTCTAAATCCGTTTGGTGGTTTTCTCGTGAAAGAAGAACAAACATCCATACATAAAAACATTATTAACAATACATTGGCCTTAATACATCATTTATTAAAGTAATCGGGAGATTGTAGTACACTAGTAATTATTTGCAGCTGGTTCTCGTCAAGGCTTCGTGTGTTTCCGTAAACAAACGAACGTAGCCGAAGTTGCTTGCTCAGGCCTAAATTAACTGAGGAATACATGCAGGTTGGACGTTCTTTGTGGAGTCCCCGTTGCCGTTACAGCATGTCTAAAAAGTTCTTAACATGTGCTATCTACGCTATATCGCAAAGGAATGCATAAAAAAACAATGTGACTTCTTCAAAGTCGGATATTCATTCTTAATTATTCTAAGACACCAGTGACAAAAAGTGAAGGACCATCGTGAGGAAACCTGCATTTAGCTAACGTGGCAATCAATACTCAACCCATTCTTTATACGGGAAGAGGCTATATACGCTGGTAATATTAATAAAATTAAAGACTTGACAGTCACCAGAAGAACTCATAAATAAATATAACCGAGAAAAATGAAAATTTAACCGCCTTTTGTACCACCATTGCACATGAAAGTTTAAATAAACAAACTAAAGAAATACACCAAAAATACTCCCATGACAGTATACTCAATGGATTACATCAGATCAGGCACACACCTCTCCAATCCAAAAATACTCCACTCGCCTATTATCTCTTATCGGTTTAGCGTGACGTCACTCCAATAAACCCGCCTTTGATGTGCGGTGAAACAGATTTATTTTATGTGGAACGTCTGACCTGACTGATGCCCAATCGATTCGGATGTGTACTCGTATTGTTTGACCGTTGCAACTGTTGCAAGAATGAGTTTTTAATGTATTGTGAAGCTGTCATAGTTCCGCTGTGAAAATAGATCGGTAAATGCGATTTGTTTTTTTAGAGCTTTGAGATTATGTTTCGTATTGTTAAGCATAATTGTTTGAAATTCGCTTAATGGGTGGAAAGATTTTTTTTGTGAAACTTGGCCATTAGGTATTTAGCGATTACATAAGACTTGAAAAGGGTAGTGAAAAAGTTAAATTTTATTAAAAAAGGTTATTGATTCAAGTTTCTAAGATTTGGCCCGAATTAGGAGGCCCTGCTTTTTATTCTTCTTGCAGCTTTTGCTAAGTTGCTTCTGCACGAAGGGCAAAGAGAACATGGGTGGGTTTTAGTCAGTTTAATAATGTAGAAGACTTTACCGTTCATTGATCATTTGGATGCATAACATAAATTATCATCTTTGTTCCCAGAGGAGAGCGTCACGTGATAAATAAAGCGACTGGCTGGCAAAACGTTTAGTGCTTTTAGCGTATAATGGAATATTGATGGTGGTGCCAGTAAGGAATGAAGAGGATATGTTTTAATATCGCACATATCTTTGCACTAGATTTTTTGCATGTTGATGTAGAATCTGGTATTAGAGATTTAAACCAAACGTGGCCTACGTTTGGTTTAAATACCGTGGCTTAAAACTCCCTTTATAAATTCTCAGTTGTGTTAGTTTTCTAATATGTTTTCCTTTATCATTATTAGCAATTAACAATTACTTTGTAATACGCATATGAGTCCCAAGAGAGGAATTATAACAATTCAAACCAAGACTATATAACAGCTCTTCAATAGAAAATGTCAATAAAAAAACTCTGCAATTTATAGCAATACCTTTCCGTTTCGATAAGTCACGTGACCTGATCTATCACCAACCCTTTACGTAGATGTTTTACACTAAGGTCTAAGATTTAACTCCTAGTCCTGAGAGGTTGTCAAATAAACACAGTTTTACGGCCTGTCTTATTACCTTTCGGTGAAGGTTAAGGTGGACAGGTAAAGTTTTTCTCGTTACGACTCTTTCAGTTTTACGGTCACTCAACTTTTTTGGTATGTCTTGGTTTTTTATCGACCAACAAAATGGCGAATTTCGTCGTTTTACAGTAGAAGCTGATGTCCCTCATTTGTTTTGTAATTGGGTGTACTAAGTACGTTGTCTAATATAAAGACAAATTCAGTTTTATAAATTGAGGACAAAAATATTTGGGACCAGTTTTTATACACGTTTTGTAATCCATTCTTTCTATTTATGCTTAAAGTAGCCGATTAATACCTTTTATAGAACTTCTGTGATTGCTTAAGGTTGATTGGGGATTTGAAAGATGCATATATGGTTTACTTGTGCGCGTTTATCGTAATTGCCCGACTAGTTTCGGTAACAACCGGAGACCTGAGCTGCCACAGTGGCAGGCACGAGTCGAACTGGCAAGTCGTGCTAAAACCGATTAATACGATTCAAATCATTACTTTGTATTACTTTGACAATTATATATTATTTAAAGAATGACTCCCGCTCTTGCTGATTTAATCCAGCACACAAATTGAAAATCACCTCTTGCACTAATACGTCGTTGATATTATTAGATTAATTCTGAGAAAATTGTTAATTAAAATACTACAAATTAATTATCGAGAAGAATGAATGAATGGAACGTAGGAGAAATTCTGCTTCAATGCCAAGAGTTAGTAGCCAACACGACGTAACGAAGCTATTCAAACCATTTCCTATGATACATGTTGTATTTCAATACATTTTATGTTTGTACATATTTCGAATGTATTAGAATCATGAGAATGGACTCAGTGGATGTGCAGGTTTGATTAAAACACGAGAAAGTTCTCAAAAATTATATAAATTATTTTTAATTTATACCCCTCTCACTAACGATGAAGTAAAACCTTGAGGTTTTATATATAAATGGGGGTATATATCAAAACCTCACATATATGGGAAGAGCCCTATTTTAGCAGGTATAAATATATCTGACATGACACCAAAAAAGCCGTCACAATATAAACGGTAAGACTTCCAATTAACACGAGTTCAGTTGTTTAACACACCCAAATCTATTTAAAGAACACCTCTTTATGTATAAAATATTACAATTCACAATATCCAACATTACCTTGAGAAAATCCATACTGATATATAAAGCTGAAGAGTTTGTTTGTTTGAACGCGCTAATCTCAGGAACTACTGGTTCGAATTGAAAAAATATTTTTGTGTTGAATAGACCATTTATCAAGGAAGGCTATAGGCTGTATAACATCACGCTGCGATTAATAGGAGCGAAGATACAATCGAAAATATGGAAAAATCGGGGAAAATTCTAACCACGTGGACGAAGTCGCGGGCAACAGCTAGTGTTCTATAGAAACAAACGACTAGCGTAGCACATTATTTATTGTAACAAACTTTACACCGCCCACGCATAAACGAACCTGTGCTTAACTTTTTACATAACATTTAATGAATTATGTTGAAATAAGAACATGCGATATGAATCATGGTGGCGTGAGGCATTTCGAGCATGTTCTAAATATGGGGCTAATTAATCGACTGTTATTCCGGTAGGGAAACAAGAAAATTTAACGTCTGGGTAAAATAAAAGCGAAGGCTTTTAATATAAACTTTTAAAACAGGCTTTGAATAAAAATAAAGAAAAAGCACTCTTAAAAATTATTTGGATTGCACTTTTGTTTTGGAATGAAACTACTAAATTCAATTTAAACGAATTTTAACTAAAAGGTATTTGTAGTGCAGCTCCTATGGCCACTATAGGAGCTGCACTCAGTGTTCAGTAGTACTTAGTGTACACTGTATTCAGTAGGTCTGAGAATCAACTAACATCTACTTTTCATACCCCTGAGTGATAAGTGATAAGGGTTACAAACACTAAAAAAAAAATTTTTTGGACGAAATTATTTGGTTTTTTTTTGTTATGTGGCATTAAGAATACATACAACTAGAAAAAAATATATTCGTCAAAACAACGTTTGCTGGGTCAGCTAGTATGAATCTAAGATTTAAATATGGAGGTTTCTTAGGTTTACGCGAATATTAGACATTGAAATGAAACTACTTTTACGGATTTTATCGCGGTTTAATTTTACAAATTTTACAAATAATTAATTAAAATATGAAGGTAGAACGAGCAACATCTTCTGTCAAGACGAACGCCATCTCAGTCTGCCCGTGACCATGATACCTGCAAAGGTTTCGAAACGTCGGGAGCTAAAATCTAAAATTAAACCGCGATAAAATCCGTAAAAGTAGTTTCATTTCAATTTAAATATGGAGTTACCATCTAAAGTAATATGAACTTAGATACGTTTCATCAATTCGAATTCTCTTTAACACATTCCCACTTGTTACGTGTTTTTTTTTCGACACCTATTCTTTTTATTTCCGAATCGAAACAGCATAAATTACAGGATGCCTCGGTGTTTCTATTCGCATGCAAATTTTCTGACGAACCGCAATTTTTTGCTTTTGTTTTTCAGAAACATGTGAAGCAATGGTACTTTTATTAGAGTTCCGTACTCAAAGGATAAGACGGAAAGTCTATTGAACCCCATTGGGCTCCGTTTCTGTCCTTCTGTCTGTCTGTCCGTCTGTTTGCCCGTCTTTCTGTCTGTCCGTCACTAGGCTGCATAAAATAAACGCTGATAGCTACACAATTAAAAATTTCACAGATGATGAATGTCTTCTGTAGCTGCTACAACAAAAAAAAAGGATTGAATAATTTTTGTCTCTGTCATAAATTTGGGTAAACATAGAGGGGGATGACAAAAAAATTGGAGTCTTCTGAGGAAACTTAGATGCAAGAAAATATAGTGTTGAGGTTATTTAATGTTGCCCCTAGCTTTATCTTTTACCTAACTAAAATAAAAAGTTATGAAGTCAGTATTATCATGGTGAATTACAAAGGTTGAGGGTCCAACTTTATACTCCTTACTTCAGGAAGACAAGCTTTATCTTTAGGTAGAATACTTTCTTCAAACACTAGTGCTCGTTAAATAAAATAAATAACTAACGACTTTACCCACGCAAAGATACTTATCAGTGAAACTTTACTAGTTTTACACGCACTGACCTCTTAATATTATTTTGTTAGTATACGTCTTATCAAGTTTTTTGAGAAGAAAAAGCGGGCAAAACAAACAAATTTAAGCTATTTAAGTATTATCACAGTTCATTAAATACAATCTGGTGGCAAATACACAGACAGCGAAGTTTTGGAATCCCGCTTTTTATAAGGTATATACAACTACCAACTATCTTCTCTTCACAAACATTAAAGCAATTCTGTCTGACTGCAACCAAGCATTTGTAGATCACAAAAATGCTTTTCCTACGTGGTGACCTCAAGCACTCGGCTAAAAATTATCAATATCTAGAACCTTTAGGGTGTGTTCCTATAAAGCCAAAGGCCTAGGGCCTAAAGCTCCAAGCTGACTTCGGCGTGTGATGTCAAAAATACATTTCTATGAGCATAGTGCAACAGTTGCAAGACCGAACTCCGAACAACGCACTTCGTTCCAATACTAGGATGTCACGTCAGCCTTATGGATAATGACCGCTGTTTTGCGGTAGACCTTTTACGCAGTATGCTAGGTACAAAAGAAGTGTCACAGTGTGATGTAGTAAGCGTCCTCTTGGTTCATAGATCACCCTAAAGGATAATCTTCCAAACTTAAAACGTCTCGACTTTTCAAAACTTCTACTCAACTCCTTACATTTAAGACCGTCTTAAGTAGTAATTAGCAACTTAAGTTCCTACACAAGGATTTCGCTGCTTAAAGCCATATTTGAGATTTTCGGATTAGCCTTCATTAAATGATTACCTAACTTTTTCAGGAATAGTAAAATGTTTTGGAAGGAATAATTAAGGTTATGTATGATAATGGTTTTAGTTACCGCGTAACGGTGTAAGTCACTTTCAAATTAGCTTTTTATTTAATCTTATAAAACGGTTAAATGCGAGTGGGACTTTAGCAGTGAGGATAAAAAATAAATAATGTTTACCATAAATTTTATTTTCATTATTTTTCGTTACTTGCATTTTCGTAAATCATTGGCATTAAAATTTATTTCTAAAGCATACAACAAAAGTTTTGCGTGCCTTGGGGTCGAACTCGAGACCTTCTATTTCCCTTCTTGCTATCTTGTGGTTTTATCACAAGGCTATACATATTAGTAGGTAGGTAGGCAGCTACCAATCATAATCACCAACTTGAAACTTCAAAGCATTAAGTTCTAAAACGAATTCCTCTTAATTTTGCAGTTCCACTAACGAGCACGGTTTCAATCTAAGTTGGTCGTCGACTTCCAAATATGTAGGGGCTTCACAAACAATTTTGGATCCTCCAGTGAACCGCGCTCCCTCGCTATAACACCGAGAACCGCATAATTGACGCTAAGGTCCAGTTTCACCATACTCTGTTAAATATTTAACGGTCTGTTAAGACAGATAACGGACTGTTAAAGTTATCGAGTGTCCCACCACGACTAAACGTCTGTTAACTTCGCTTAACAAGGCATTAAATCTAATCACCGGTCAAGACGTCTGTTAGACACTAACAGATTGTCAAAGTCACGTCAAAATGGACGCTGCATATAATTTTATTTTTGCAAATAACATTTTAGAAAATTTAGATTGCTTAGATGGAATTGTACGACGTCCCAGAATTTTTAAAGATCGTCATTGCTATTTCGAAGAATACGATGATGTCGATTTTTGTACCAGGTTTCGTTTATCAAAAGATATGACCCTTGATATTCTCCAGTTGATCGAAGATAAATTAGAATATCCATCAGATCGGTAAGTCGTCTATTAATTAATTAAGACCATCATGTACGTTATGAAATGCAAGAAATCATTGAGTAGTATTTTTATGCACTTATACAACCCATCTTATCATGTGTGATATTTTGATTATATCCACCTACAACCTTATAACTTTACGAACACAGATTTACATAATACAGGTAAGATTTATAAGGCTTATTCAATACATGAATGTTTTATAAAATTAATCATTTATTTTGTTTCAGAAACGAATCAATTTCACCCATAAATCAGCTTCTTTTGACTTTGAGATACTATGCGACTGGCTCCCAACAAATATCAGTTGGTGATTATTGCGGTATAAGTAAATCGTCATCTCACAGAATCATACACAGAGTCACTGCTGCAATAGCCTCATTAAGCCGCAATTGTATCAAGTTCCCAGACACAGTGGAAGAGATAAGGAAAACTCAGTTGAATTTTTATAATATTGCAAAATTTCCAAAACCTTTGGGTGCTCTAGATTGTACACATGTACGGATTCGTTCCCCTGGTGGGGTAAATGCAGAATATTTTAGGAACCGGAAAGGCTACATGTCCATAAATGTGCAAGCGATTTGCAGTGCAAATTTAGAAATTTTAGATTTGGTGGCAAGATGGCCTGGCAGTAGCCAAGACCAAACTATTTGGAACGCTTCCTACAGGAATGCTTTGTTCGAAAGCGGCAAGTATAGGGATGCTGTATTATTGGCTGATAGTGGGTACATGAATCGGCCTTATATCATGATGCCACTGGACAATCCACAAACCCCAGAGGATATACTATATAATGAGGCTCAAATCAGAAGCAGAAATCCTGTTGAACGCATGTTTGGGGTGTGGAAACGAAGATTCCCTGTACTTGCCTTGGGGATGCAGATACAAGTGAAAAAATGTCTTGCTGTTATTGTTGCAACGGGAATACTGCACAATATTGCAATAAAGGGAAAGGAAGAGTTACCACCAGATGATCCTGAACTTGAGTTAATTATGCCATGGGAAGATTTGTTCCGTCAGGGCCATATCAGGGAACAAAGAAATAATGGAGTTATGAGAGATATAAATCCTAAGCGAAGAGAGCTAATAAATAATTATTTTAAAAGTTTACATTTAAATGCATCTCATAATTGATTTATAATTATTAGTTGTTATGATGTCTTTATTTTAACTGCATTAAATTTTATAGACCGAAAACAGTTAGTACCTTAAGTACAAATGAAAAAATCTTAAGTACAAATAAAAACATGATTGATAAATGTAACTAAAGAATAAAAACATAATGTGGTGTATTAGTTTAATTAAATTCGTTTGTAAAGTAAAATAAAAAGTTGAAAATCATATTTTTTTTTTTAACATTTCAAGTTCCATTTCCAATTTCTCCGTTCTAATTTTTTCTTGTTTTAACTGTTCTCGTAAAATTTCTTCCTTTAGGGCAGCTTCTTTTTGGGTATTTTTCAACATGTTCTCAATAAGTAATAATTTGCTTTGCAGGACTTTGTCCTGCAAAGAAGTCTTTGGCCTTCTTCGGTGCAGCCATGTTGATGTCGAAAGTTCTTTATTGCCGGAAAGTGTAGTCAACACTTTAGTTTTCAAATCTCTTGGAGTCCAACTGCTCCACTTTTTATTTTCCACTTTCTAAAAAAAAATAGAAAAATTATTGTAATTAATTATTTCATAATTATAATGGCCATAAAAGCCACTTGTCTGCCAGTACCTACATAAATATTTTTACCCACCTCAGTTGGAATAATGCCTTTGTTTTTCTGAGACATACTGGAATCTTTAAATATTGGTGAAGAAGGCGCATTGGCATTGAGTACTGTCTGTGATCCCAGAACGACCCCAGACTCGATATCATCCTGGTAAATAAATAAAAAAATTACCTCGTATAATATTATGTTAATTAAAGTTACTATAAAAATATAACACATAAATATACTTTTTTATTAAGAACTTCAATTTCAGTATTTGAATTACGAAGTTCCTGATTTGAGAAATGTATATCAGAGTCATAAGGATTATCAAGTCCATCCAAAGTTGGGCCAAGTAACATTTCCACTTGTCCTTGAAGTGGTCCTGGTGGTGGAATGTCAGGCTTGCCTCCTCCTGCAAAGAAACACAATACTTAGCACGACTTCTCGGAATAAATCTATACACTTTTCTTTTTAAAAACGACTATTGCTCTAAGGAATTTAATCCCTGTGTCGTTGGGTTTCACAAACATACAATTCACATGCAAAAAGACACCCAGACTCAGAACAAGCATTTGTGAATCACTCAAAATAATGCTTGTACTACGCGGGAATCGAACCCACGACACGCGGCGCACAGTGGGTTTGGCGTGATGACCTTAACCACTCGGCTATACCGTACAAGCATTGGATGTGCCTAGCTGTAGCATATTGTGTTCTTCTTGTTTTCAGGCCTAGCTAGTTCATGTTTTAAAACAAATAGCTGTGTCACCTACCAGTTAAAAAAATATTTTTTTTGGCAGCGGCTTTGTCTTTCCGTGTGGTGCGTTTGATGTTGTCCCAGCAGGTTTTTAATTGCTCAACGTGACGCACGTGAAAAGAACTTAAACAATTAAATTCTTCTGCCAGTTTCTTCCACCCTTCATTTTTCGTTGCACTGGTCACGGCATCCGTTTTTTTATTTTCCACGATATCCTTATGCCGTGAAATTAATTCTATCAGGAGTTCTTTTTCGTGTGTGGTAAAATTCGGTCCACGTGTCTTCTTCGACATTTTTTTATTTCAAAAAATCGCGAAAAAATTACACCGCAACAAACCGAATACAACTAATCAAAACGTAAACAACACCTAGATACCTTGACATTTCATTTCAAACGACGTATTATACGACTATGTAAAATGTCGTCCAATTCCATATAAATACACGTCGGAAGCGAGCACTTCAATCTGGTTGCTTAAAATAAGAGCGAATGACTTGCCCGTCATTCAGTTAAATGGCAGATTTACTAATGCCTTGTTAAATTTTTGCCGTGGGACACATGACGACATAACAGAATGACGACCCTGACGACCCTGACGACCTCCGTGGTCGAGTGGCGTACGCACCGGTTTCAAGGTGTCGCTAGCTCTGAGGTCCCGGGTTCGATCCCCGGTCGGGTCAATGTAAAAATTCACATTTCTACATTGTCTCGGGTCTGGGTGTTTGTGGTACCTTCGTTGTATCTGAATTCCATAACACAAGTGCTTCAGCAACTTACTTTGGGTTCAGAACAATGTATGTGATGTTGTCCGCATTTATTTATAAAAAAAAAAAAAAAAAAAAAAAAAAAAAAAAAGAATTGGAGGTGATTAAGGGATTTTTTTACTTGTTATGTGATTTCCATAAAAATAAATCCACTTTTAAACTTTGGATACGTAACCCTGAAAAATACGCTTACGTAAAAAAACCTGTACAATTACCAAGATCCACAATGTTACGCTAGTAACAACCCCGCGATACAAATTAGGTGTGAACTGCACTTCTCGTGTTACTCCGTGCTGACGTCAATCCGTGTTTACAAACACCCCGCTAGCCGAGCCCTTTCTGTTTATGGCAACACTAAACGCGAACGCCTTTCTTTGCTTATTTTTAGATCGGGTTGCTAGTATTTTGCGGAATTGCTCTTGGTTTGTGTGTATTTGGATTTAGTCTTTATTGTTTAAAGGTGGATTAGGTTGAGCTACGATTTACATTCATGGGAAATTTTATACCAAATATACTTACAGAGAACATGGGATTATTAGGTCTTAAATACCCCAAGGGAGAAAGTCTTGTTACTATGGATGTCTGTCCGTCTGTACCGTCGTCTGTCACCAGGCTGTGAATCTCATGAATTGTTATAGAAAGACAGTTCAGTTTTTTCAGATCATGTATTTGTGAATCATTTGCTGTTTGATTAAAAGACAACAACAAAAAATAGTTGTATTGTTTTCAGTCTCATTGTAACGTGAATTAATAGTACCAATAAAACGACAAACTTTGAACAATGTTCAATGCAGTATATTATTACCTCATTAAAATCTATTTACACTAGCCTCCTTAGATCTTTACCTGGTAAATGCATTATGATCATTTTGCTCCAGTTCCAACTCTTCTTTTTTTATGTAAGCTAAACTTCTTTTTATTATAAAGATGCTCTTTTTCTTACAAATACGCCCGAAAACTATTAAAACAATTCTAAAAAATCATGCTTCAACATAATAGCTACAGTTTAAGAAGGACATCAACACCTCTACACCACTTTTAATAGGATAACAATATCCCATAATCTCTTATCTTATCATTTTATTTTTCTCTGATAAGATTGAGTAAGTAGGTACTGCATACACTTGTGGGAAAGAGATGCTCCTCTACGTTGCTGTCACTTTCCTACAGCTAAAACACTCTGATTTAAGTAAGGCCCCCTACAAATAACTCTTCCGAAAACAAAGATAAATCCACAAACGCTTTGTTGCACCAAAATTCTAAGAAAACGAAACTCCAGTATTTTATTTCGTTCTAAATTCATCCCTAACAGTAAAGTGATAAATTACTTTGAATACTTATAAATCGATCACGGTTAAAATCTATAAAACATTCTGTTCGATTCCTGGCAGGTACGGAAGAATTATGTTTGGTTTATCACGTAATGGATCTAAATCTTATCAAGGCAAGTGAAACGGATCGGTGCCCGCAGCTTTATGCGTATTCAATCGTAAAAGTCGGAAAAGTCGGCGAAGTAATGGATTCATTATTGTAGTACTATTTATACTGGGGGTGTTAGATAGTCTTTCGTGGAATATTGTGGTGTTTTATTCTGTTTAGATGCCTTTCATAAGACATACAATTTTTAAATAGACATTATGGATATAAATATACCATGAATGTACGAGAATAATCAGAAAACACTCGAAAAAGGGAAAGACTAGTGGTATGACCGCTGCTAAAACCAAGGTCGTCGATTCAAATCTTGGCGTGCAAGAGGTCTTCAAATCCATGTGCGTATTGCAAAGTAAATGTCATTTGCAAAAACGGCGAAGAATAATGTCTAAAAGCAACCAGCATATCTCTCAATGGTATATTCAAAATCACGTCAGAGGTCTACGGGTCTTAAAAACTTTCACAACAGTAAATATATCAAGTATACAAAAAGAAGACAAAGCTTGTAATTTAAAGGTACGTAATTTACTCTTAGAACCATGTATAACTTGCTAGTATTTTCATTTTAATTTGGTTTTACTAGCCAGTATTTTTATCCCCTTAAAGTTAACATAGTTTTAAATAAGACGCTTCGATTCACCTCTACGAAAATAACAAAAGAAAATCAATTTACCCTAATAACGTAGTAAATCCAATCATCAATTCCAAAGCAGTTACTATAAACTTCAAAATGGCCCCCATAATCAAATTAGCAATAACAGGAGTTCTTAACGTGTGAAATGAGTCCGCATATCCCAAATTTAGCTCGTTCGCTTTATAGTGGTCAAGCAGGCATTGACGTCACTCACATAAAACAGTACTGAAATGCAACGGTTGAAAACATCAATAAGCACCTATAAAACACATATTTCAGTACCGTGCCTGTACTAAAAACTTCTTGAAGGAAAACTGTTGTTATTGTGGAAGTAAGACGGCACTATAGCTTAAGTATTGGTATCTCGCTTCCACGACAGCGACAATTCTGCTTCAACAGCTCGTAGTAAATGCCTCGGTGACCTACCATGAGCTCATACGCATAAACTTGATTTGATATAGGAACCATTGTGTGGCTAAATGGAATACACTTACTTTACGTCTATCAGGTGCCAAGTAATTATAAATAATGATGACGATTAAACAATGTTAAGAAGAAAGAGTTCCAGGTTTTCAGCAAAATGAACTCTATTTCCAGTCCTTAGTAGGTGCAAATCGAGTCGCCTCGATTCAGTATTACCACACGCCGACACAAAAACGCGGAGGACGTAGCATGGCGGTTAGGTTAGTCAGTAAGAGTCTGACATAACCCGCTCCCTGCCTCGAGGGGTTTTCAGGAGGATTCTCCGGCATTGCCGAAAAAACTGCACTTCGACCAAAGTAGAATAGTAGACGACCATTTTTATTCAGCTAATCAGATATCGGGGCAGGAAGCGTTTGATTGGGTTGTAGGTATGGATGCATACTGAGAAAGCTGGTTCCCATTAGAGTATTTGAGTTTGGCTTTTGCCCAGTATAAGGACACTATTAATTATGATAAAAAATGATAAATAAAACATTGAATGCTACAAGTTCTTGCGTAAACTTCAAATATTCAAGAACACCATCAGATTTTTACTTATATCCGTCCAACTAATTTACACCTGGGCCCCGATTCTGCTATTTACAATGGCCGATGACTTATTGGCAATTGGATAAATTTGAAATTATTCCTATATTCGTAAGCATTTTGCCAACACGATAATTGGAAATTCATTGAATTGACATTAAGTGTACCGTCCCAAACTGAATTTCCAACTATTCTGTAGGAAAAATGTTGCGAAAAGTGTCATTTTAAATATTTGTTCCCCAACACCCTCACACTGCCCGCAACCCTGACATTAGCCCTTAAGTTCAACTTCATCCGATATTTAAGCCTTCCTCAAATAAAAATACCGTCGATACCCACATTACTTAAACGAGAAGGCCAGAAGGTCATTCCCGCGCATCACTAACTTAAATTTCCGGGACATTAGTTTTAATTACCGGGTATTCTCATTTATCCCGACTTTGTATGGACTTTGGACAGAATTTAACGCGTCATTGGACCGGGATTATAGCGTGATATTCCGGCTTTCGCGTCTGTGTCCTGCTTAATTACCGGCTTAACTTTTTACGCGGCTTTGTGGAATGCGGTTTGGTATCGCAATCATCTTTATAAAGTTGCTTTTCGTTATAGTAATAAACGGAATATTTTTATTCTTTTAAGTTGTAATATTTTGTCAAAGTGTTACTTGTAAAATGTAGAACACCAGCCCACATACGTCATATAGCTGGGCACAGGCCTGTAAAAAAAGTTTAAAAATAAACAATACAATGTCTGCATCTTTTTGTAATGGATACCAGTTAATTATTCATGTCAAACAAATTAGGGTTTAAAACTTGTTGGAGCAGAGTGAAATGCAAAGTATAAAAACCTTTTTATAGGAAACCTCTTTTGCAAAGTGCTACAGTTTAAAATATTCGTTTTATACGTATATTTTAAGCGGTCGTTACAACACCGCCAGTTTACACTCCTGCCAGTATTTTAGGAACCATTCCTAGTCTATTTAAAGCGAGTGTTACATTATTAATTGTTTTCACTGGGTTGTTGTATTATGTGTCGATTAGTCGTTTAAAAGGGGAATTATGTGTTCTGGGCTTCTGGAATATTTCTAGGTTATGATTTTGGTTCTTTTTTGCGTGATTTTTGAAATGATTAAATTAATAAGAGGATTAAAAGGTTTTAGTCACTAAAAGACCGATACCCAAAGCGGAAAGTCATTTGAAGATTTCCCACACTATAAAAAAGAAATTTCTCGCTCCTTTTCTTCACCGTGTGTCAGAATAATTAAATCATATATTTTTATTTATTTAAATCCCTTAAACTATTATTACAGATTTAGGAACCTAATGCAGAAGCTAAGACAGCTCAACTATTTTAAAAACAGAATTACCTACTGACATTTACAAATGACTACACAAAATCAGTAAAACGACTGAAACTCTGTAGGTATTACAGCAACATAATCTTCACTCAAAATTAACTGAAGTCTATGTTTTACAGGCAAAAAATATAAACAAAGCCACAACAAAAAAATACATAAATAACACAATAAATTATATTACTGTAGACAATTAGAATAAGAATTATCTTCAAGAATAAGAATAATTTATTGTTTTAAAAATTGCAACTTTCATTACATTTATTGACAATGGTCCCGCAAACTAAGCTCTTAATGGTATAATTTACATTTACTACTACTATTATGTTACTAAGTGTTACTTAAAACCTCATCTAACCATCCTTATTCTTCAACAGGCATAGTAAACCGAGGCGACTCATTCCGCCGGCGTCGCTCGCGGTCCGGGAGTCTGGCTCCGTCGTCGCCGGCCCAGTCAGCGCCTGAGTCACAGGAGCGGCGGCCGGTGGCGTGCCATCGCGTTGCTATGGTCGGCGCGCCAGGCGTTGGCAAGACTGCCTTAATCAGCCAGTTTCAGACCAGCGAGTGTATTAATGCGTATGATAGGCAAAGAGGTAAGGGTTTATGGATTTTTATTTAGTAGTGACGCTGTTTAAGTTTCTGCTTTGTCGAATCTATCGTCTTGAGAGATTTTGGGAATTAATCCTCCGTATGTTGCAAAACCACAGAACGAATTTAGACGAAACTTGGAACATAGATACTTTATATCCAAGTTTACACATAGGATGGATGAATTTTATCTCGTATTAATTTATAATTGTATACTAAATCACTTAAATTTTAGGAACCTTCAAGCCTTGTTAAATGAAATCTAAAAGGAAGTAACAACACAGGGGCACTCTCATAGCGCGAAGTAACGGCAATAAGACCCGACCGAAGAAAGATTCTAAAACATAAAAAAAAAATTTTGCGGACCTTCCAGAATAGTTATTTAGTAATTAAAAGGAGGTTTCGGAGTATAAGAACAAACTTTTTATTACATAATGATAGTAATTACGTGTACGACAAGCGTTTCTCCGATAAATGAGATGTCTTGTAGTCAAACTAGGCCTAGGTTGGCAAAATGTTGGTTATAAGTATTTATAGTAACCAGAAACTGGGTGGCCTGATTTATCTCACAAACTTTATATAAAACCATTGTAAGTCCTATAAATAGACCAAAACCAAACCAAAACAATTTATATAATCTATAAATTATGGATTTCAAGAACATCCATTTTTATTGTTTACAATCATAAATTTATTTTAGAGGAAATGACTCGATCGGGATTTGTTTGAAATTGTTTTTTATTTTAAACTAGCTTGCTCGCGACTTCGCCCGCCTTTATGTCGGCAATACTAGCATTACTATTACCCTTCTCTTACGAAGTCGAATAAAAGCCTATGTGTTAATCCAAACTGTCAGCTACTCCCATACCAGATTACATCGAAATCAGTCCAGTCGTTTAAGCGTGATTGCGTAACAAACATATTTAGTTGCATATCTACTCTTTTAATCTTAGATCGTGTTCTAAGTAATCGTATTGAAGACCGTACATAGTCATGTAATGTTATCAATATCTCTCAATACGAAAACAATATATTTAACCTATAGGTAAAGGTACCTTTTAAATAACAAAATTATCTATGCTGATGTGTCCGTAGTATCTAAACAAATACATACGAAAATTAGAAATAAAATTTAATAAATCCAATTAAATCAACAGTTTTAACCTTTCCTTTCTGATTTCACAATAATCAAGTAATTTTAATTATTACTAACAAAGTTTACACGCTGATAAAACAGTAAAAAATAAAGCGAACGAACATTGTAATATTATATATTTTATAATAAAACCAGCTCGTTTCTGCGACACGTTGAAACAAGTTCAACTCTGTAGCAGATAAAGTTACACAATAGTGTCAACTTGGTACTAACTGAGGACTACTGAAACGTCACATTCGCTGAAACAACTAGTGATGAAGCGAGCTTTGCTCCTAAACTAAATAACTTGTACCTTATGAAACAATAATTGAGTGGAACGTATTTTTTACAATCAGTGCTTTGGCAAAATCATTATAATGATTAATTGTATTTTTATTAAATAAAGCAATGGTTTTCTCACGCGTATTTACCAGGATTGCACGACTAGTTTCCGACCCAAAAGGAGTCCTTAATCATGAGCTGACGCGGCGGGATCGCGAGTTTAACGTTCGCGTACGCGAGTGTAATTATTCTCACGATAGTTACCTTAAAATTGCTGTTTTTATTCTATCATTATTAATTCTACTAAATTTAAATCAAATTTACTTACATTTTGCATACAAACATATATGATTTGAAAATCTAATTAAGCTTCTTCTAAAATCGATTGAAAAGAAAACACGTACCAGCAAAAATCTTCATTTAAACACAAACAATAAATTAGTTCTCTCTTCGGAACAACAGAGAAACTTGATGCCATAAAAATGCAATATTTGTGCAGTGAAAACAAAAGGAAATTTTGCTTTAATTTCGAACAGAAGCAGAAAACAATCTAAAACCACGGTACCGTTTATAGACGAGTGTTTTATAAAGCTTCACGCTAAACAAACGAATAAAGGACAGCACTCGTATTCTTGTTGTTTAGTCAGCTACAGGGACGTGACAAAAAAGTCAGAAAAACAATATAAATTTTGTGTAGAAAGTTCAGCATAAGTTTATGAGCGGTTGTCGATGGTGATGTGCCAAAGCAATCTTTCCTAAAGTGGGCGATAATGCACCATCGTGGGCGGTAAAAGCAGAAAAAAAATCAGATACAAATAGCTCACAATTGTGGGTCCCAGCTGTTATTCCTTATGTATCCTATCCTTATCTACCAATCTTTGGCAGTCGTTACAGGTAGTCAGAAGCTTGAAAAGTCTGACAACCAGTCTAACTAATGGGTATCGTGCTCAGGTAACTGGGTTAAGGAGGTCAAATAGGCAGTCGCTTCTTGTAAAACACTGACACTTAGCTGAATCCGGTTAGTCTGGAAACCGAGCCCAACATAGTTGGGAAAAGGCTAGGCTGATTATGGTTCATGAGATACAAAATGGCGACACGGAAAAACATCTGTTTCTTAGTAATAAGGTATCGCTTTAACCTTTGAAATGGTACAAATAATTGTAATACTTCTGTTTTACTTTCATCGGCGAGCTGGCAACATCGGACGTCGGCAGAAATTCACTTAACTTCGCAATTATCTGAGCCGGTTGCTTTTTTGAAACTATTCTGTTATTAATTCTCGGAACGTTTGTTTTCGTCCAACACTGAATCCGTTTAGTCCAATAAATTAAAAAAAGGGAAACGTCTCGTGCTTTTGTAAGTTTTTTGTAACTCCGCTTATTAAGCTTTAAAGTTAATATATTTAAACGAAATTTGCGAACGCAAAATCAGTTGAAAGATTGCTGTCCAAGTATCTCTCGTTATTTATTTGACAACGGCCAACTCACGCGTATTAATCGGGATTTGATGCGTTTGTCTTTTAATACACTAATTGAAAGGCATGTGGAGAAATTATTATATAAAAACACTGCACTACTACAATGAAAGCGTAAGTTAACATTAGAAGTCTATTGTTCCTGTACATTTTTCTTCCAACCTTTGTATGGAACAAGCGTACCGTGCCAACATACCACTCTCAAAATAAAAGCTGGAACACATTTTTGACGATTGCTCTAACTGCTGTCAATTGTTTAGAAATCATGTTAAATAAATGTTTGTAGAAGTAAAAACGCAGAATCATGTTGAAATTTAATTTAACGTTATTCTTGTGCGTGTGACTTGAATGTTTGTCAAACCCTCGCGACACAAGAATTGATTTGCGTAGTGCGAGGGTCGTCATATTATAAAATATATGGGTGCTTTGTACAATTTCCAAAACCCAATTTGCAGATAGTCTGTCTCTTTTTACTACTTTTTATTTACTATCTACATCTTAAAGTTTGATTTTCTATATCACCTTGTTAGTAAGATCGTTATGAAAGCTTTATTCTTTCAGAGTATGCTATTTTATAAATATGTACTGTAATTTATTGCAATTCTTTTGTTTATTATTCTGGGTGATGCAGTTTACATTATTTGGATAAAAATAGATGCTGATGGCCATTTCTAAAACCGATTTTAAAAGAAGTGTAATGTAAAAATCGTTTATCACAGTTTCAAGTGTGGCACAAGATTTATGAATACGCCGAGGACGATGCATGAAAAATTTCGCTATATGAAAACTTTTATAGAATATGTGAGTGGAAATCGGAAAATAGTCTTAACGTTAGTGATATTGTCGTTAAATGTTATTTAATTGTAAACGTAAACGACCTGATAATTTTGTAAGGAAGAGATCTTAAGGAAACCAACTTCAAAGGACTTGGCCGGATTCTGCCCCAGAGTGTACAAGAACCAAAATAAAACCAATAATTATAAAAAAACGAATAAGGAATTTTGAAAATAGCTCAATGTACTGTAGCAGCGGGAGAAAAAAACATACAATAAAAAGATTTTCTTCGTTTGTACTCCACTCAAAAGTACCCTTAATGTTGCCATATGATATTCACAAAGAACAAAGTAGGGAAAGTCCGTCACTATAGACATCGAGCTTAAAATGTAAAATGTTCATAATTAATTATAACTTACATAACACATATATTTTTTTTAAGCTTACTGATTTATTTAAATAAATGAAACCATAAATATTATTAATTAAATAAAACTAAGTTCGCGTACAAAGGAAGATAGTCACTTTTGTGCTGACAACATTGAAGTGATGAATATCGAGCGTCTAATGTCAATGTCAAATCACATTCTCACTTTGTAAACAATAAACTGTCATTGCGCCGGTTTGTTTTTTCGTTTATAATATGTTTTATAATAATAATATGTCGTAGCCCCACGCGAGTGCTCCACTAACTAGTCGTACTGTGTATACTTAAGGAAAATGGCCCTTTTGCAACCGGATCACAATCGGAGAACGTATCAGGAGACATGTTTTATCATCATTACCTCCCGATATGACTGTTCTTTTATCGGAGTGGTTAACATTCGAGGTATGTTGTAGCATCATTAAATCTTTTTTATACCTACAGCATTCATATTATTCAAATACCTATTTACAATTTCAAGACTAATAAAGATACTTATTTTACCTTCACAGTTATCATCTCATATAGCCATGTGCGTGTTATGACAAGATATCAAGATGTCTTGCAACGAACTCCAGGGAAAGACAACTCGGTCATATCAATGTTTGTTGTGGCTGTGGTAAATCAGTTACATGTGCCAAAAGACACGAAATTCTGGAGGGAAGCCCAGGCAGTACTTACATGATGACATGTAAGGAATACGTTTTTAAATATCTACATGTGAATAATTTTTACAGTTTTAATAGTGTAGTCAATCACATTAAATAATTTAAACTTATTTGAAGTTCTAATTCAAAATGTAACAGGCGAGTCAATATAGTTACTATGATGTAATATTTAATGCTGATTAAATATTAATTATTATTAATGAGGAATATTTTTAATTAAGAATCAGTTAGGACAAGTCTTTACTTGCCTTATTTAGATAACTAGTGATTTACTCTGACTCCACATGGATTTTACAAATCTTTGGAACTCTCTGTATTTCTATGCTATAATATGGATGTATTATATACTTTCACCTTCCACATTAATCACTCTATATATTGGTAAAAACTGTATGAATATCTGTTTGATTGACAGAGATGAGATGGGGTATTTTATTTTGTAATATGTGTCTTGGTTTGATGTTGGCAATAAAGTAATAATATTTTTATGTACATACATTTGAGTTTACATATATAGAAAGTCAAGCTATTGATTGTCAAGTGTGAGTGGTATTAGTTTCATCTTTTTTTTTTCAGGTTAGAGCAGCCAACTTTTTATGTCATGGTTGTTACATGAGAGCTAACAGCGAAGTGATCCGAAGAATTATTACTGATTCCAACCGTTTTGACGCCTTAGAAGATCACCAACCTGATCAAAATATCCAAATACCAATTCCTCCACCACCTCCTCCACAACTTCCTTCACCACTTGCTCCACAACTTCATCTTGGCCCAGGTCAAGATGTTTCATCAATTGCCCTACCTAATTATAGATGTTGTGCTAATACATCTAGGTGATGCATATTTAATGGATGTCAGCAAAGTGCAGGTTATTTAGTGCCTGCCTTAATTAAATCAGCCTTGCTGTTTTATAATAAGCTTTATGCGGATTCTAATGAATGGGAGTTATTATTGGAGAACTCAAGTTTATCAAATACTTTCGCAGCACTTGAAATTGAAGGAAATCATCCTCTTCTATTAAGAGGACGTATTAAATCGAGACATACGTCCAGGCGTGAATATTACACGTATTTTTTATATGACGAGCTTCCCTCATTTGAAGACCAACTTAGAAATGGTATCTTAAGTTATCGGTGTAATTGTGTATCTAGCAACCGGACTGTTGGATGTTGTGCTCACATTTTGGCAATTCTTTGGTACTTGGTATGGACGAGATACCAAGAAGCTGTCTTTTCACCACCCGCGTTTTATAATGTTTTATTAATATTAAATGTTTCAACAATTTAATTTCTTTTATTTGCTGTCTAATCCAAAATGTTATCAGTAGAATAATATTGTGTAATATTGTTCTAACTTCCAATCAATTAGATTTACTCAAATTGGAAAATAATGCTGCTTTCAGTGTTCAAGTGATTGTATTATGAATATTAAATGTCTAGATTAAATATTTATATACCAGGAACATAAAAGTGCTTTAACCATAGTTTAACTTTCAACCTAACCTTACTTAACTTTCAACCTTCATAACTCTCGTCAGCGACTGCTGAGCAAAATAAATCTTTTTTATTCTTGTTTCTGACGATGTTTACTATTAATTGACGTAGATTTTATTCGTGTACATGCTGGGGCACAGGTTCATACAATTTCCGGCCATGTCCTTTTTCAAGGGATTCAGAACGCGGAAAGAAAGATAAAAACAGAAAGACTTTTATATAAAAACAGGCCTTATCATGAAAAAAAAGTCTTCAAATAAAAATGCGACAATATTATTTTTTACGAAATTTTTGAAGACCGTTACTTATTCGTCTCAATGCACAGAAACGTAAGGTATTTCAATATGGCAATACTATACCACACTATTCCTAATAAATAAAATGAAATAATACGTTACCCTATCTGAAAACCAGTATAGAAACTCTTGTTGCTAGCCCAACGTGACAATAATCTAATAGATCTCCTTTTTAATAAAGTTGTATTACACAAACATGGGTCTCTTTTGGCCATCCCAGCAGTGGTCAATTCAAACTCTCAGCCGTCTCATAACTTCGTTCCCGAGGGATACGCCTGGAAAATCAGGATATTATCGATGCTTGGGTATTATTCTCTATGGATTTATAAGTTAAGAAATGACCAATAGCTATTTTAATAACTTGACCGACTGATTAATTTAAACCTCAAAGGGGCACCCGCATTTTATCCATTCCTCGTTGAATAGCGTGATGTGCCTACAGTCTACCGAGATGAATTTTTGCATAAACACACACAGAGACACTCGCATGCATTTATTAAATATTCTATTGCAGCTATAACAACAAATACATAATAAAGATCATCATTTTCCTTATTAAAATATCTAGGTTAGACTTTGTAAGAACTATCATGTAGGTGTTTAAAAACCCATTCAAAACTTAAAAATCGTACCAAAATGTTTTCAGGATAGCGGTTTCTTAGGTTTAGGCGAATGTTAGACATTGAAAACTACATTTAAAATCCGTAAAAGTAGTTTTATTTCAATGTTTTCAGGAAAAAAGCTCATAACTAAAAAAAAATCCGTAACGATTTTCAGTAGATACCTAGCCGACGATCAAACAAAAATATTTTATACGAATCAACCCAAAACAAATCGTGAAATGAATAATTGAAAAGCTATTTAATAAAAACAGACAAATAAAAAAGGAAAGACAACATTTGATTACAATCTACGTCCTTACGAGGGGCAGGGAGAAAGATAGCAGTTCTCAGGTACAGACCACCACACAAGTAACTTTGACCTTAATAACAGCTCCTATTCTCTCCGCAGTAAGGTATATTTTTGTTATAAATTGATTTTCTTGTGTGGTCTATCCTTCTAGGAGTCATAAATTATGAAATGGATAAGGGACGGCCACTCACCGTTGTAAAGATGGCATTTATTATGCGTTCCTCTTTTGTTTTGGCTTTTCTACCATTTTATTAGGCTGTAGTTATTCAGTCTGGATATTTGCAGTTTTTTTTTTTGTACTATTGGCTTTCGAAGTACTGAAAGTCATTGCTCATTTCAACTCACTTTTAGCGAGTGGTACAGGTTACCAGATCACAATTCCAAAGTTTTTGGTAGGTTTACATTACAACACGTAGTCGAAAATCAATTTTAGATTCGTTTGCATCAGACTGTTTTTGGTTATGTTCGAACGGACCGCGGTCCATTCGTTTTGGGCCGTTCATACTAAAGAGCCCAATTTAATCGTACGGAGGTTACGAATTGAGTTATTTTAATAATAAAAATACGATTATTCATAGAAAAATACACAAGACATATCTAATAGACAATACACAAATAATATGTAAATACATTTTTGTACAGACACTTTATTTTGACAAGACATTTGCCCCATTCGATATTAGCGCTTGTGAAAATACCATTTGTCTAGACAGCCGGATAATTGAATACCAGAATAACAAAGGTATTAATTAATCGCTCCCACAATACTATGGACATACCAGCGCCCCTTCGTTTATCAACCAATTGAGGTATAGCCATAGAATATAGAAAAATAGAGGGAACAGGCATTCAGTTAACACGCCTGAAATGAGGACAAGCCATTCAACCTTAGCAGCATATTAAAAAAAAATG
Organism: Trichoplusia ni; assembly: GCF_003590095.1. Lineage (NCBI taxonomy): Eukaryota > Metazoa > Arthropoda > Insecta > Lepidoptera > Noctuidae > Trichoplusia > Trichoplusia ni. The sequence goes on from NC_039487.1 coordinate 11,226,866, forward strand.
AGTTAAGAACTAACTACAATGCACGATTTTCTACCACTTGAAAAACAACTATTTAAAAACTGATTTTGAAGAAAATTGTTAGGTGTTGGTAGGCCCCCGTACTATGATCCAGCTTTCTTTACCTTCGTGGTACGGGAGATATCTGTATCCTCCTCCACTTCCCTTACCATGTATGTGTGTATCTGTGTTGGGACCTCACGTCGTACTTGGATGGAGGGATTAGACTGCTTCAGTTATTGATGCTATGCGACACAATATGCTTGAAAGTTTTCCAAGAAGATTATAAATTGGAGAAATTTCCTCCGAAGCGGAAATCCAGGAGAAAGAATGGAGTGCAGGTTTCCAAAGGTTTAGAATTTAACTAAACGCCAGGTTGTGTTGCAAGAAACTGTAATCTTAGAGTCACATTTATTAAGTAGGTACTAGCGATCGACCGCGGCTCCACCCGCGCGGGAAATCGCTGTAAAGATCCTTCTTCTATGTTGATAAAACGACCCCTTTTTCCTTCTAATCCCTCCAAGAACACGTATACAAAGTTTCAGGATGATCGGTAAAATATTTTCCCGTGACAGCGTAACAAACAAACTTACATTCACATTTATAATATTAGTAGGAATTTGGGACTAACTTAACCCACTGCTGGACATAGGTCCTAGTTACCCTTCAACACCCGGTCTTACACCTTCAAGTCAAGTTCAAGCCAACTTTTTATCTCATCTCAACAAACACTTCAACTTGAACCAATACTTAACTTAATTCAGAAGTCCAAACATTTATCCTTATCATTAAAGAACTTCATCGAAGACAAATAATTAGTTCACTAAACTTTTGTAATTCGGGTATTGTTTACAATTCGAAACACTTAAACTCAAGTTAGTCAACACGAACATATTTTCATTGCCTCATTTTCGTACAAAGTTATCTAAAGCAATTTAATTACGATACAATGAACGAGAACAATTAAACAGCAGTCATTTAATTCTTAACAAATTTACTAAAGCTACAAGAAGATGAGAGCCTTTTGCCACATGGCGGGTGTGGGAAAGAGACTTTTCTCTCTACTATATGCCTTGTCACGCTTCCACAACGACAATTAGTTTTTTTTCCATAAGTTAAGTTAAAGAATTCCAAACAACGGGAGCCAGGGATAGACGGCACCGTATGAAGGATTGCAACGCATTGTCATACACCGACACAAAAACATGGATGACGTAGCACGGCGGTACAGGTTTAGACAGTAAAAGTCTGACATGACTGACCATTTAATCCCCCGAGAGACTGGAAATCGTCATGAACACCCCATGACGATTTCCCAGCCTTACCAAAAAAGGGATAGACGGCGCTACCTGAACGCTTACCACGTGGGCTGGTTCCATGTGGCCCAGGATAGATGCTTGGAAGGTTGAAGTGAAGACCTTTACTGAGCAATGGGACACAGTGGGCAAAAAAGTAAAAGGCGGCTTTACATAGGAGATTAAAATAAAATTTGAGTTGGAGATTATATAAGAACAGCGTTAAAACAAACGTTAAATACTGATTAATTATGGCATGAAAAAGCGTTGCGGCTCAGTACAGGAAAAACGGCATGAAATTCGTGCCTTATCTCGAATCTGTGCACTGTTTCAAGACTCAATCATTAATGCTCAGACCTTTGCAAAATAAAAAAAAAACGGGCAAGTGCGAGTCGGACTTGGAACACTGATGGTTACGTAAAGGATAACAAATTTCGTAAATAGAAATAAATCACCCATCAAATCTGTGACCGTATCAGCTGTTGCTTAATCTCACTTTTATATTTAACTGTCTAGCTGGTAACATGTCAAAAAATACAGCCTCGTGTTAGACGGACATACAGAATAAACTTATCAATAGGATTTCGTTTTCCCCCTGGATTGCGGAACCCTAAAGAAACTTCCCTCTAAGCCGCATTGTAACTCTAGTATGTTTACTTAACGTAAATATCTCAACAATATTAATAGGAACAAGTACAGTTGAGGACAAAACAAGAAAGTTGTGTCGAAACAATTACTTGGAACAAAGTGTAGAATCTGTGAACCGGATAATTGTACCGCTGAAAGTTTTCTCTCGAAACAGTTTTAATTAAAAACCAAGACAAAGAAACGAAAATTGGATGAAATTATTTGCGTCAACGATTTTGTTTATTGAATTAGATGCTTTAATCATTTATTTTTAGAGTTCCGTACACAAAAGTTAATAAAGGAAGATTTTTACTAAGGCATCGTTGTCTGTCCATCTGTCTATCATGATACGTGATAGCGAGACAGTTGAAATGTTAACTTAACGGCTAAAATTTGTTGGGAGAAAAAAAATTGCAAGGATGTTTTTAAATTTTGCGCTATTTGTACCCTTGGTGTCGGGCTGACTCGCACTTCACCGATTTTTTGGTTGATATAGCTGAAATGCCGAAATGAGAAAAGGAAATTAAAAAGATATAAAAGAGGCAGGAACAAGAGCATCTTCTTCATAAGTCTTGAATAACCCACATCTCTATACTCCTAACTCTCCTATTCTGATTCTAATCTGACCATCCATCCTATTATCTTATTGGCATATCGGAATTTACCACTAATTGGTATTGTAATATCGTAATATTAATTAATTGTATCTTCACCTGCAAAAACATACATTTCAATTACATCTGTAGTCTAAATAAAGTCAACATCATGTCTGAAAAATAAAACGCGAAAAGTGAATTCAAAATCTAGTCAGCTTATAATAAATATTCATCATTTATAAAGCAAAATACACGTGGTCCTCAAACTAGCTTATTCAAATATTCTGCTTGTTACTCGCATATAAAACTACGAAATATTTCGAGCTCTTCATATTTATAATTAACATATTTTAGCAGCATACGAGTTGCCTTTATTCATGTTATAAATCTGTTTGCTGTGTATCTGTTGAAATATTTTTTAGAAATAAATAACAGCTTCCGTGTTTTGGAAGTTTATGGCTTCGGAAGGAATCATCTATAGTTTGAAACCGAATATGAGAATTCTATATTACCGATAAAAAGGCACTATATTGGGATAAGGGGGTAGAGATCAGGTAATTAACCTAATTATTGATAGTACGTTGTTACTGCTTCTGTCTAATTATTGTTACTACGTTCAATGAATTTTAATAATTGAATGTAAAACATTTAGTTCCTGTTTGTGTTCACCAAGTTTTGAGCGATGTGTTTACTTACTTCTCGGTCACGTGACTTAACATCGTGAAATAGGGCTCAATCTGAATGCTTTAATATATTAGAGGTAACACATAATGTTTGGTCACGGAATGTATGAGGAGAGTATTATCCATACTATTAGTCCTTGCAATCAATTGGAACAATCAATCTCTGACGCAACTCCAAAGGAGAATAGAATGTTACCAACACCCGCCCATTTCCTAGCCACGCATTCTCGTGCCGTTGACAGCGGAAAATTCAATCAACTACTCGTACCAGCAGACGTACGACCCACATTGACGCTTCATTAAGTTTTTGTTCCCACTAGATAAAGGTAGGCTCGCGATAACATTAGTTTATAACAAGGGTTAAATCAAATTAGCCTGAGAAGTAACCCTGAATTCTAAAAATCGTTTCCAGTTGGAGTCGGGGCAATTTGTAACTACAAATGTTGTAAAATTGGTTTTAGGGATAGATTAGCTTTTTAGTGAAAACTGTACTGGATTGGGAGTTTTGAGAGTCATTAGAAGGTATACCGAATGCATATAGTAAATGTAGATATTTCCCGTATTTGAACATTAATCGATTGCAAAAGCAAAAAAGAAGTCTGAATTTCTTTTTTTCGCTTTTATACTTTTTTTTGGTTTCACTTAATACAAAATTTATTAACAAGTCCAATGCGCAATGGTACGAAGTTAATCCAGTGAGTTTTCAGCTGTCAAAACTACTTCAAACATATCCGGTTCTAAACTAATAGTAGTTGTAGGCAATCACAGAGGAAGCCGCTCCAATAACAGCGAATCACGTCACTCGCCGCGTCTGCAGTCAAATGTAGCCATTGTGGGCCCGAACGTGACAGGGCTCTGATTGAATGTTCACGGCTCACAGATGATGGGGAAAGGGTTCAAAGTCGATCTGAAATAGTGCTACAGGTAAAACGTTTATTGGAACAAACATAAAAGTAGGTTCAAAAAGCGTTGACTGCAAGTCGGATTTGTGTCACAGAGGTTCAGGACAATAAGGATAATAAAAATGCCTGTCAGTTTTGTGAGCGTGCTGATCGCTGATTAACATTAATTTATAATTGAAGTTAGCCACTATAAAAATATATCATGTCTGCAAAAATTGTTCTGTGTAGCTATCAGGGTGCGAGGAATAAAGCCTAATGAAAGACAGTGGCAGACAAATGAAGAGACGCGTGCTGAACTCCAAAAAGTCCTTTAGATTAACTTACTGACAATCGATTTTTTATTTAATAAAGGCTTGTCAAATATTTTAAAGCATAATAGTATGTTTTCATTTTTTTCAGCCTCGAATAACCCAACAGCTAGGCATATTTGATATGAATACAAATAAGTATACTGACATATAAGTCTCTTATTCAACCCTCTATCTCCATAAGGTCTATTTTCGCTAAACTGGTTTCAATGGTAGCAGTCTCAATGTAGGGCAATCAGGGGAAGCTGGCGCGGCCGATAATGGCCGATATTGGCCGTCGCCCGCAACTGACAACGATTGACGGGCAAATGAGAGCTTATTGTGAACCACCGAGCTTCGAACCGGGATTACACATTCCCAATAAATGTCGCCTACTGTGAAATATTTTCGGAACTATTTTGCAGAAATAACGATAAAGTGAATTTGTGGATTGAACTTTATGAGTGATAGTAGAATATTCATATGGAAATGAAATTGAAATTGAAAAATTAGTTAATAATGTAACCAAGAATGCATTCATTGATTGAAAACTTCCTTTTAAGTGAAATGAACTCGAGTTAGAAAAAAATCGTAATGCAGTGGTTCATAATTTTTTTTTTATTAAGAATGCAAGTCCTTTTTCACCTTAAATTTCACTAACTGGTAAGGAATCGGACCACGGCTTAAACTAGTTCATCTTTAAGTAAAGGAAATTTCAAGCGATTTAATTTAAGCTAACCAACAAATAGATAAAGGTATATTTGTCATCAATCATCAATTTAGTATTAATATTTTAGTAACAACAGAAATACATCATCTGTGAAAATATCAACTGTCTATCTATCACAGTTCAAGAGATACTTGAGAGCTTAGTGACAGACGGAAAGACAGCGGTGCCACAATAACAGTGTTCTTTAGGTACCTATTGGTACCCAAAAACCATTTTAAATAATAAAATTTTCATAATTCTAGAACTCTCTATACTCCAAAAACCGATACTAAAATCAATTCCGACATCGAACAAATTGTATCACAGCATCCACAAGACATTATTCAAAATGGTGTATCAAACAAAATTTGAATATTAACTCCACATCCCGTATATTTGTAACGGGATCGTTAAGGATATCAATTTTCGCGTCATCCCCAAAATTTGTCGTTTCATATGAACGGATATTACTCGCGTGAATTCTGTAGGTAACGTGGATATTCGATGTCTCCGGATCGCTTTCAATATGGGTTGGTAAAGCTGAACTGTTTAAAACTGGTTGAGTATTTCTGAATGGAGCTACTTTTGGAATTTGTTTGTAATGTTTTAATAAAGGTAGTCATATGACCAGCAGGGATTTATATGATGAAATTTCTTAAAGAAGTTTTCATTTCATCTATAATACGTCCATGCTTATCAGGATTGAAACTGAAAGCTTTTTGTTATATCAAAAATAGATAAGGTAAATTTTAATTTTAATTATCTACTTTAAATCTACAACTCCTTGATTTCTACCTAAACGATCTTTATTTTTTTGTCCCACGTTTTTACACAATTACGGTAAAGACAATACATTTGAAGTAATGAATATTATAATCTTAGTATTTGCTTAACCGAGCATTTACATAAGTTTTAGATATTTTATTCCAGTAAAAATAACATTGAAAACACGAAAGGACATTTTGTAAAAATGGATCCTAGCTAGATCAATATATCGTTTCGAAACGCTGTTGTCTGCTAAATTTCATGAAGGTCGTTGGAATTCTTTCCAGGATTATTCAAATACATATGTAAGATTGTTCGTTTCAATATATAAGATTCCTTTCCAAGCCTGTAGATATATGATTCTAGAAATTCCCCTTTTTTAAAACCTTACTAGAAAAATACAATATTAACCAAATCCAATTTATCAAGAGTCGTGAAGCACAAAATCAAAAGCCAACGAAATTACCTGCTGACATAAAGAACAAACAAACCGAAACCATAATTCCATATAAGTTTACAAACTTGTATGTGGAAACCAATTACGTTAAGAACAATGGCAGCGTTAATACCTCGATACCACAAGTTTACAATGGTGTGGAGAGGATTAATTCAGATGCAGTTTGGATTAATTAACATGTAGTAAATATATCGATTGATGGAAGACATGATGTGGTTGCTATGGTAACGAGACTGGTAAAATACATGTTAGGGAATAACGAACTGGGCCACAATTCTGGGCCCCAATTCTGCTATTTACAATGGCCGACGAATTAATAAAATGGGCTCAAAGCGACACTTTTCGCATTTTTTCCTACACTAAAAGTAAAAACTTAGTATGGGACTATACACTCAAGGTCAATACAATTAACTTTCAATTATTGTACTGGCAAAATGCTTTAGAGATCAGGAATAATTTCAAATTTAATCCAATTGCCATTCATTCATCAGCCATTGCAAAATAGCAGAATCGGGGCCCAGATATTTGGATAAACACTTTCGTAGATAGATGTCAGTTTTGCAAAGATAGCAATTGATGTTCTTATTGTAGGACCAAAAGTATTTAATCTTATCACTTTCACATACTTGAACAAATTTGACAGTAGAAATTACCTTAAAATAAGCTTGTTAAAATTAGATATTAAAGTTCTTTTTTTCATTTGTAAAAGTTCTGAAGATGGGCAAAATCCTTCCGTTTGTATGAATCTAAGCGTGTATTGCGCGAACATTTAAAGAGAAGTTTAACACGTTCAGTGCCACCGACTCTCCCGGAGAGTCCACGTAAATTTTATTCCAGTGCCGTAGACTCGCCTGGCGAGTTCAATGAGTTTGCTGTTTTTTTCCGAAATGCATGTGTATTTTTGGCTTAAAATAATACTGAAGACCAAATATACCCTAATCTAAAGAATTACGTGGTGGGCCGGGTGTTTAGACCCAGTTTATAATCGAAAGAAAATAAACTATTCTGCAATGCCTTGAACTCGCTAGGCGAGTTCACTGACATAGATTCTCAAACTTTTATTAATGAAACATATATAATTATGGTAGATACTTTTATTTTAATTTTACCAAAAGTCACATTCACTTGCAAAACAACGGCGGATTGTGTTCTACATCTTGTAGGGCTCGAATTTCGTGTTATTATATAGGAAAAGGAATGGACTACTGGAATACTTCCTTCATATTCAATTCATGTATGTCTGTATGTAATTTGTTTGTATTATATTGTGACAGCGTGCTGCTGGGGAGTTTGTTGCGCCGTTTCTTCATCACAGCTAAAGCACTTAGGAAGCGGTGAAGGGTGGGCGATAGCGCGGGTGCTGTCTTATGTTCTTAATAAATTTCGAACGTATTCAAAACGTAATTTTACTTAAAACATTACTATAACATAACACATTGAATAATCATAACATATTTAAACGTTCTTCGAAACTCCACAATAAACATTTTAAAACTTCACTGTTTTTTAAACTATATTTAAAAACAACCTGTTTTTAAAACAATATTAAATATTCAAAATATAACCTAAACAATTACCACTATTTATAAGATTGACAGCCACAGAATAAATTACGAAACAAACTTACCTTTTTTTTTATCGGCAGTGTTTCTTGCCATTTTTATATGTTAAATTAAACCGTATATTAGTTAAACACTTTTTAATTGCGTTAAACAGGCAACGTAGACTGTCACGGCCACAAAAATAACAAAACATTGTTTTTACCCTAACCCAATGCCACTGAACTCGCGTGGCGAGTCGATGCAATTCATGTTGCAGTGCCGGCGACTCGCCTAGCGAGTCCAACGTAAAATGTAGGCGGCATCTGAGTAAACATCGTGAAAATCGTAGTGGTAATGAAAGTGTTAACGCTAGATAATGCCGGAGAATACAGTAGACAAAACAAAAATTAGAAAAAATAATTGTGAACTTTAAATCGCAATTACAACCAAAATATTGAGCCATTGAGTCTTAAATCTCTAAGAATACCACGAATCAATTGAAACTCGCAACAATGGAAAAATAATGTTCGTTTAGTGCCAAAACTTTCCGATTTGTCACACATTTAGTGCGGCAGAATAAATACCAAATTAATTGCAAAAATGGACTCTACTGCATTGACATAAGGGTTCCAAATAGGTCAAGGTTACGGTAATGAATAGTCTGATGTAGTAATTAGAATGGCAGGCCAGTTTCAGATGTGAGCAAACACGGAAAGACTTTCTGGCATCATTTCACTATTAATTACATTATATCTACTTTTGTCATGACTAAAACTCTTTTTGAGGAGATGACAACTGATGAACGATACTTTGACTTGCCAGCTTGTAGAGATCATCTTTCGTTTTATTAAATGATGTAACGGTTTACTCACGCGTATTTATCGGGGTAGCCCGACTAGTTTCGGACCCAACCGGAGTCCTTAATCATCGATTCGAGTTCGACTCGCGATCCCGCCGCGTCTGCTCATGATTTCTATCAGGTTTCTATAAGGGGACGTTGATGCTTTTGACTTAGTAAAAAATAACGGTACTATTGCAAATGCAATAGCATTTTAAGTAGTTCGGATGAAACACATAAAAAAATTTCAATGAATATTATATTACACACAAAGTCTAAAGTTTAAATAGGAGTAACAACTGGGAATAAGAAAAAAAAAATTAAAATCTTTTTGATCGTTATATACCTACACAATTAACAAATATCAGCCATGCCATCCGTTGTACAAACTCACAGTCAAAACTTACTGATTAAAGATTGGGACAAGGACTAGTAACGTAACAACTAAACAATTTTTTACAAAGAAGTGACGTCACACCTTGGTTCAAGTCCCTGTAATTTGATCAATTTACATTTGCAAGGAAAAAATACGTAAGTATCTAATATAAATAATTAAACTACCTATCAGGATTTGAATAAATAATTGTAATCATCCCATTAAACTCCTGCAATTGAAAATTCTCACCACCGTCAATCAAATTCAAATCACTTCTATTCACAGTTAATTTATTTCCATATCTATTAAAACTACTGAATCCCATCGTCCTCAATTGAATCAAAGCTGAATCTCACGAGACACGTACTGACGTCACGACCTCCGTCAATTACTCCCGGTGCCTTAGAATTATCCACTATTCATGTTAAGTTGGGCGTCTAAACTAGCGGTAACTAGCGCTTGTTAAACTTGTAATAACTTATGTAAATCAAAAGTTAGATGCGAATTTTGATGGAGGGATTTGATATTATTTTTATCAAGTTTATGGGATTTCTAGACATATTTACAGCAGTGATACAGTAATTTTGTAACATTTTCAGGCAGGATGCTTTAGGATATTATTAACCACTGAAATTTACTGAAGGAACAACATGTTCAGCTCTCCTTCAAAACCTTCCTTTCCCTGTACTTCTTAAAACATGTTTAATTCCATTATTTTTTGTTTTTTATTGTTGATAACTTTTTTTGTCAAATACCCAATTAAATGATAAATTATTGAAATTAAAATTTTATTGTTCACATTAGATATATAGTGCGATGTTAATTAAAATGTTGATCCATTTCTACTAAAAAGCATCACTGCATTATTTATCCCATCTCTTCAATTATTCCTGTAAATCTCGTCACTAGTATTACGTCACGGATGACGTCACACCACGTCGCATCCCTAATTTAGTACGTTTGACATCGATGATTAATTGTAGTTCGACAAATTGACAATGTTAATGATGGTCATGAATCAAAGTCTTTGGATTCGAGTGATGAATTGTTTATTATGTCAATTTGGGGCGGGTGTTGTTTTGATTGCTGTGGTTATGAACGGTTGTTTTATGTAAAAGTATTGGTTTTAATTGGTATACTTAATTATGCCACGGTTGGATTTTTGCAAGTCAATGTCAGTCAGCAATCTGAAATTTTCAGGGTAGCTTCAAATCCGAATACAATGCAATAAAATTTGATAAAATTTTAATGGAATTACATTTAAAGACGTGGGTTTTAATTTTTTTGTCATTTTTTTTTTAAATTATCATGAGTGTTTTTTTCCGGGGTGGAAAACTAATAACTTCAACCCACTCCTGTATCTACTTACTAGGATTCTTTATTTAAATCGCACTGAAATAAGAAATCCATATCCAATGTTTTTTTGGAAATCTGTCGGATGGACTATTTACATTTGTTGTGTCAAAATGAATAGTCAATTTTAAAAATTAGAACAACACTACCAGTTTTCTTATTTTAAAATGTAGCCTTACCGGAGCAATACAACATGCTTTTCATCTCGGTTTTATTTTACAACAAGGTATAAAATTTTCACTTCAACGAATTGCTTATAAAACCAGTCTTAAAATAGAAACCTCATTTTTATTCGTATAAAAACAAAATACACTTCAACGGTCTTTCTATATAAAATGCTTTCCCGAAACAAAGACCTACACATATATCTCAATCAATAGAACAGAGGTTTTACTGCCAAGGGATCTACCACCACATCAAAAAATTAAATTATCGTAGATGAGGGAGAGAGATGCCGTTCTACGATGTATGCGCTATCACGCTCTCACAAATGTAACAGTATAACTTCAGTATACCGTGGTAAGCAGCCGCAACGCTCTCTTGGGTGCAATGACAGCTTACACTTCAGTTTATGATCCTTGGATAACTTTAGAGATTTGTTTTTATATGAAGTACCCTGAATATTTTGCACTTAAGGCAGTAATTGGTCTTTTAGGAGTAACTTGATTATTTATTTGTTTTAATGTATGGTTTATTTAAATCTATATCTATACTAATATATAAAGCTGAAGAGTTTGTTTGTTTGTTTGTTTGAACGCGCTAATCCCAGGAACTACTGGTCCAAATTGAAAACATATTTTTGTGTTGAATAGACCATTCATCGAGGAAGGCTTTAGGCTATAAACCATCACGCTGCGACTAATAGGAGCTAAGATACAATGGAAAATGTGAAAAAAACCGGGCAGGTACACCTAAATCATAACTTATATCTTCTACCCACGGGGACGAAGTCGCGGGCAACAGCTAGTATTTAATAAACGGCGTAAAAAAAATGATTTCATTATTAGTTTATGGTTTTCTTTTCTCGCGAAGACTCGTGTCGTGTCGAGGTTTCACAGACATAAAAAACTCGTGCACCGGACTTATTAAAAGCATTCGTGGAACATTATATAATAGAAATGTTTGACCTACGCGAGTATCAAAACATAGTCGTGCACAGAGGGCTTGGCGTGCAGTCCTGTATCGTTCGGCCAACCATGCGTTGACATGCGAATTACACATAACACATGGGACACATGCTTTCAAAATCTCGACTAGAGACTGAACAGTTATTGATAAATCCCGTTCCAATTAAAAACCTGAGATGTTACATTTTTAAATCTTCCAAAATGAATACAGCTATCAAAACCAAATCTATATAGGGTCCATTGAAGTCTAGTTTTCTTCAAAAGCAAATCTCATCAAGATGCAATATACAGACCGAATGGTTTTCATTCAATATGCAATTTATGAATAAATTGAGGATTTTCATGGAATATCCAAGTATAAGGTAAAATATGAGATGGATATGATTTTCATAACCCCAGTGTTACGTAGAAAAGTTTCAGATATTTTGTTTAAAATTTTCTCCCTGAAAATTTTAGTTTCGTTCTTATAAGTACAAGTATGTTGTGATTCTTTGTTCAGGAAAATATTCATATGGTTTTTTTAAGACACGGAAAACTTAACTTTACTTTTTTTTCGACCTAAAAGTTTTCATTCATATTCAATAATAAAAAAAACAGTAACGTGAGAGTCGTACTCGCAACACTGCGATTCGGTACAAGTAAGCTAAAGAATAAATTAAAGATTGAGTTTATAAATAAATTTGAGGGGATCATCAGCTTGAGCTACAGACTGCTGACGAACGATAGAATAGACAGCAGACCCTCAACAATATGGTTCCGTTTTACCCTTGAGAAATCCAAAATGATTGAATCACATTTTCCACCAACAAGAAAAAACGATTTGACGTATCGGTTTCATACACTAGTATCTGGCCGATACAATCAGCTTAGAATGTAACTTGTGTAAAGAAAGGCCCATGTATCATCATCATCATCATCATCATCATCATCATCAGTCTATCGCAGTCCACTGCTGGACATAGGCCTCTCCAAGTGCACGGCAAGTATATGTTAAAAATATTCTAAATGAAGCAATGCCTTTTCAGATGCGGACGGATCAGAGCAGAAGGTTTCAATAATGCTTAATGGAGAAGAATCAGAATTGTACTTCGTTAACTGCACTACGACGAAGGTAAACTAGTAATATTACGTACCACAAGAATAAATGTAATCTAAAACAAGACATACTTTTCTTTAATATATGGGCCAAGTTTGGTTTGCTATGAAAAAGATCCAAAAAGCTATGGGACAGATTCAATACCTAAAAAAGAAATCTGTCAAAACTGAAAGCGTAACTTAAAAAAGTATAGGTTACCTAATTCTATATCTAACTCATTTCGATAAGTGACATTTCCAAAAGCATCGCAGCAACCCACTGCTGGGTTTAAAGGACAGAAATGAAATGAATTGAAAAAAATATTCTGTAAATAGGATAGACATCACTTTTACATGTCCTTTTTAAACGAGCTGGAGTAATTTCCTAACTGGCGACCCTGAGCAGAAAAGTCTAAAAAAGCTCAAGAGTCATTTTCAGTCATTCAGCCTTTTTTAAAGTCCAGGCAACGTATTACTCAAAAAACCCAACCACATTCAAAAGCCTTCCCCTAATTGACTTCATATATTCACGATACTTATCCTGCAGGAGGAGATTGAGCGCGCCGAGCCTCCTGACGCGTTCGTGGTCATCTACTCGGTGGTGGACAAAGCCTCCTTCCAGAAGTCGGAGCAGGAGCTGGCGCGGCTGCTGGACTGCGACATGCTGAGGGCGCGCCCGGCGCTGCTCGTGGGGAACAAGATCGACCTGGCCAGGAGTCGAGCGGTCTCCACACAAGGTATTCCTTCGCGTTTAGGAGTTCAGTGAAATTATTATTTATTTTAAATCATACATTTTTTCTTACTATTTTAACTCGCCAAACTTTAGGTTTGAAGGCGAGGATCGCTTTGGGCTAACCATATCTATACTAATATATAAAGCCGAAGGGTTTGTTTGTTTGAACGCGCTAATCTCAGGAACTACTGGTTCGAATTGAAAAGGAATCAAGGAAGGCTAACGGCTATATAACATCCCGCTATGACAAATAGGAGCGAAGATACAATGGAAAATGTGGAAAAAACGGGGAAAATTCTAACCACGTGTACGAAGTCGCGGGCAACAGCTAGTTAACAATAGAATAAAACTAGCATGCACATGTACAATATAGAATTTAATACATGTAGGAGTATAAAGATAGCTCTGATTGCTCACGAACGTTACCAAAACTTGTTTATCTAGCACAAATCTAGTTAGTAAACCTTATTCGATGAATAATGACGTCACACCCTCGATTTCGCGCAAACTATATTATCTTCATTTAATTATTTTGCTCTTGTGAGTACAAGTAGAGCTGATTGTATAGTTAATTAATAATTTAGCAACATGTATCTCAGTTATGATTTTATTGTGCTTTTAGATTAAGATTTTGATTAAAATAAAATGGTTGATCTACTTAGTTGCTAGCACTGACGTATTTTGCTAATATGTCCTTCACACAGTAGGTGCAATTTATCTAAATTAAGTACGTTGATCAGTTTTCTAGATGGTATATAGATAGGGACTATTAGGGACTACATGGTTTAGTCTTAAAGTAATTAAAAAGGAGACATAAATTTGAAAATCATCTATAAATAGTGTTGGTGAAATAAACATGACAAAAAATATGATATACAAATCCCATTATTGTTGATGCTTTAACATTTTTTCGATTTTCATTTATTTCCCAATAGGTTTCTATAACTGTACTCTCGGGTATACCTTTCCGTTTCCTTTTAATCAAAGAAAGATGTTTCTTTGATGGTAAATAAGACTTTAATCGCGTTATCACGATGTGACGTTGAGAATATTGCGATTTTTTGCGTTGTATTTTATTTTTATAGCTGTGTATTCATTATCAGATAAAAATCATAAAATTGGTTTTTTTTTTTCAATTTTCCTCACTTTTTTAGTTATCAGTGTATGGCAAAGGACTCATTGCCATTCTTCCAGTCTGTTAGGTAGTGTAGTATTAAACAAGCAAAAATAATAACTATTTTTTATCCTTTAACAGTACAGACTTACAAACTTTTTTTTCTAATAACTCATGCACGCCGTACTTTATCCTTTTAAGAAATATTTATAACTTTTGAACTGACTGCTGATAAATAATACCTAGATAAAAAGCAAAATACTATATTGTTTCAAACAGATTTTCCGTATTAAATACCTGTTCTCAAATACCTACTGATTGAATATAACAGCGAACAGCCATTTTGAAAATGTAATTTTGCTACCGATTTCTGTTCCTGACTGTACCCAATTTGTGAGTGGTATTATTAGGACAGTTTTCCCCACCTTATTATTGCGTCCAAGACTAATTTCTCCAGAGACCTCTAATAAGGCTCGTGGTCTGCGCTAAGGAATAATGTCTGGTATTAATTATTAATAAGCTTCGAATTATTTCGGAAATACAATTTTATGGGTAATATAAGGCTTTTGCGGCCGTTCGGCGATAAAAACTTTGAGGTTTAAAATCCGTTTTTGTATTATTTAGGTCACTTTTTTTGGTAACAAAAATATATATAAATCAACACAATATTGCCGGTTCCATTTTGTATCGAAAAGTGGTACAACGACAATTTTATAAACTAGGACTGATTCAAAATCACCATTTTTTTTATGAATTAGCTTAGTTATTAATATAGTTGACTGCAAGGATAGATAAGTGTTATGGTCACCACGCCAAACCCACCGTGCACGACGTGTAGCGCGCTCGATTCCCGAGTGAGACATGCATTATTTGAGATGCGGGAGAGTTTTGGCTGAAATCGAAGACTTTTTTCGGTACCTAAGTACTTCTAAATCGAGTTCGTTCAAAGTTATTATATTACAAAAGCAAATCATACAACTTATGTTAAAAACTCTTTAACAATTCGTCCAACTTATAACATAAATGCAAAAAACTTCAAGTTTTTTGTTTCCACGTTAAAACCCTTTCCAGACTTATTCGCTGGGATCACAATGAGTTATTAGAAAATTACGATCATAACGCCAAAAGTTGCTTTGTTTGGTTTTATTTTCAACTAGCTGTTGCCCGCGACTTCGTCCCCGTGGGTAGAAGCGATAAGTTATGATTTATATATACCTGCCCTGTTCTTTTTTCACATTTTCCATTGTATCTTCGCTCCTATTAGTCGCAGCGTGATGGTTTATAGCCTAAAGCCTTCCTCCTTGAATGGTCTATTCAACACATAAATATTTTTTCAATTTGAACCAGTAGTTCCTGAGATTAGCGCGTTCAATCAAACAAACAAACTCTTCAGCTTTATATATTAGTATAGATATAGATTTTGACGTATATCGATTCTCGATTGACCGTGAATATAGTATTTTTTGCAAATGTTAGCCGATTCGCAGCGCTTTACAAAAAAAAATGACACACATGTACTTGAAAAATACTTATCACGAATTTCCACTCGTCTGATTTACCAAATCAGACGAGATGAATACTGATTGTGTTACCCAAATTTTGTAGTTAAATGTACTACAAGCCTTTCAAGGATTTTCGTGAGAACGAGACACAGCGCAATGCGACATCTTGCTTTCACTGATGTAACAAACACGTTAGGAGACCATAGTTGAGCTGCTTTATTAAAAAGAAATATATTTTTTGTTAAGAAAATCTTTTTTGTGCCAAAATTCCTATTACCTTCAAACACTTTGGTATCCATTCATTGCAGAAGCTAGGCAATGGGGTGCAGTAAATTATTCTCGATTCTCATCAAACCCCAAAAAGAGTCAATCCAATAACTCATAATTTGAAATCATCTACCAAATACAAAAAGTCAACTAATTACATTTTCTCTCCAACAGACGGAAAATGCCTCGCGTGTACCTACAAAGCGAAGTTCATAGAAGTATCAGTCGGGATCAACCATAACGTCGACGAACTCCTAGTGGGGATCCTGACTCAGATCAGGCTAAAACGGCAGCAGTACTCCGCGGAAGGCGGCCGGGAATCTTCCCCAGCCCACTGGTACAAATCGCGAGGAGTAGTCCGAGCTAGTATGAAAGCAAGACAGATGTTCACCTGGATTTTCGGAAAAGAAGACTCCAAGTTCAAAAACTGTGAGAATTTGAACGTCCTGTGAGTGGAGAATGACGGACCAGTGTTCGTCTAATGACATTGTACTTCTGAGTGCCATGGACAGTGACAGTATTGTGTGAGGTTAAGTATTAGATACGTATTGTTTGTTTATAAATGTTAAAATGATGCTGCTGGTTGTGTTGGCTGGTGGAACATAAATATTACCTG
Organism: Trichoplusia ni; assembly: GCF_003590095.1. NCBI lineage: Eukaryota > Metazoa > Arthropoda > Insecta > Lepidoptera > Noctuidae > Trichoplusia > Trichoplusia ni. The sequence continues at coordinate 11,243,725 of NC_039487.1, forward strand.
AAAATGAGAAAGGGTGCAATCGTGGAAGCGAGAGGTTGGATGTTCCTTGTTTCGTCTAGTTTCCACAATTGCAATTACCTTAGACTCTGTTTATGAGGTGGTGGTAGATACCCTGGTTCGCTTTTGTTTAAATATTTCAAAGAATAATTTTTTTTTTTGGTTGCATCAAAAACCAGTGAGAAACATTAAATTTTCATGAAAATATACTTACGAATTCCTTATGTAAACTGACCTACATAACGAAAGCCTCATATTCAAAGCCATTTCGTCACACCAGATGACATAACCAGCAGTATTGCCAACAAAAAAAATATTATGCCAAATGTAAATTGGTATACTAGTCGTTATGTGCCAATTTTGAGAGAATTTAATAAAAATAGTTTATTAAGTACGTTGTAAGCTAAATAACACATAAGTGAGACATACAGTATTTTCCAAAATACTTATAAATATATCATTAAATTGACGTATCAGCAATATTTATATAGTAAGTTGTGACGTAGGTACTGCTAATGTTATTGGACCATTACATACTTACATTTAAATATAACGAAAATATTACATGTAATTTTATAGGTTATGATATAGTACCTAAAGATACACCAATATATACTTATCAGTATAATTAATCTATGTAACTATTATTATTAATTGTTGGATACGTATTCCGTAAGTGGCCTGTCCCTTTAGCCAAGTGGCATCTACAGTAGAAAAGAAATGGAAATGACATTTAGTTTCGATTAATAACGTGACTTAGAACTGTCATTTCCACACACTTGAGTTCTTTCTACTGACGTTGAAGACTGTAAAAATGTCACTTAGTTAGCGGGACATTTGTTCATGAGGTAACACTAGTCCCTCCTGACAATTTATTTAAAGACTCGAGCCCCTGTGGAAACTCCAGCAGTTATGTCTGTTATGAAGTTGTAACTTCGTCTCCAAGTGGTTGATCGGAGAATAAAAAAAAATATAGACATCTGTTACCTTGTGTACGAAACACCTATGTTATATTAAGTATGTGTAAGATAAATAATGCTTGTTTTCGTAACTACCATGGCAATTTGGTTCGTGTATTAATTGGCCTGCAATTTAAAAACAATAAAGTTATTAACCAACCTATGACTAAATAAAAAGCCCGACTTTGAATTTGGCCGAAAAACAAATGACGAATTCTTTTCGCTTTCAGTTGATAAAAAAAAAATCTTGTTGTCCAAAGAATCTTGATGCAACCCTACCTATAATAACGCAATAATTATGTAATTATACATTTATCAGAATGTCCAAGAAAACATATTAATGTTCCAAGCCCCTTAAATGTACCTATTTGTAACTTTACCTAAAATATTCTAATCGAATCGCGTCCTAAATCGTATCAAATTTTGTTAAATTTAATGTTAACCAGGGTCCACTATATTCCTTCCACCTGAGCCAAACCTACTCATGTATCGAGAAACAACCTAGAGCTAAAAGTAATTTTAAGGTAAAATGAACCAAGAAATTACACGATCAAAGTAGATTTTTGATTGTATATTTACCGATCATAAATTATACCAGCTTGGCATTTTGTGACCTAAAGTTTTATAAGGTTTAGCGTAACATGGCCACCGAACACTACCACTGGTGTCAATACACAACTTAATACACTTTTCCATACATTTTGTACCGTACTTATATCCAATAGTGGCTATAATTGGCCGCGTTTGGACACTTGTCACCGACAAACAAACAGCCACAGGCAGATGTCACCTACTGTTGTAATCTCTTACAAATGTGTTGTCACTCCAGAACGGCCACTAGTCACTGTTTAGCTTCTAACATTTACAGATTTATTATTAAAATAAGGAATGGGAAACACATCCCTCAACTCCCTTTCAACTCACAATTTCCTGTACCTAACTGAAACCAAACATGTATCAAATATTATAAACGCCTTATAAGATGACCCATGACTTGGCATCCAAACCTAGGGGCACGGCAGCGCCAGCCAAGTCAAAACCCTTTTCTTATACTTTTAAGTAATTTATAAATTGTACATTAAAATCATGCGAATGCACTTAAGGATTTGATGTCGTATTTAACGTATAATAAGTATATAAGTGATATATACATATGTTTATTGTTTATGTATTATAGAGACCCTTGTATTGTAATGAAATTGGTATATATTTGTATCTGGTGATTGTGAATCTAAAAATCAAAATCATTTATTTGAACAAGAACTAGTAGAGATCATTCATTATGTGTCATTAGAAAACTTTAAAAAACTGTGTTGTAACTGTAAGCGCCAACCTCTGAGATGGGGAATGCTCCAACATTTGACTTTTTTGTAGAAAATCTTTACTGAAAATTAAAAGAACACGAAAAAGAAAGAAAAAATAAAGAACAATGTTAAATCTCAAATTTATATTGCAGTCTTTATGTTGTAACGTAGAAATATTCTGTTAGCTCGGATTAATGAACGGTGCAGATTTTGAGAAAAACAATTGTGTTGTGTTTGTTTCGAAAAAAAATGACAGCAGAGTTACAATCGCCAGATCCAAATCAAATTGAATGTTCATAAATTATAATCCCATACATAAATACCATACAAATATCATCTAACCATCATGACTGAACACTCAATCATTTTTATTACTCCCATTGAAGTCCTTGTCTTTTGAATCACGATTCAAAACAGTGCCTTTTTATTATTAAAATCGTATTATAATACCTGTGCTATTTTATCATAATTTGGTAAAAAAAACCTACCTAATTACCCCTTACTAAATATATTATTTAATAAATGCTTAATTATTACGTAAAGTTAATATGAATAATACCCGGTTGATTTGTGAAACGACCGGGTGACCGGACTTTGTCCGGTTAATATGATAATTTTGTAAATAAAATGTATTTATTATATGCATTTTGCAAAATGTATGAGCTTTCAATTGTATTAGGGCCTAGGCAGGCAGTTGGGAAGGTCAAATTATTTGTGGTCAACGGCTTAAACTGTAGACACATACCTTATTGTCTACGCAAAAGTTAAAACATTAACGGATATTCAATACAGTTGACCAAAAGTCACTATGAAATATTCAATAAGATTCAAATAAAATATACTTCGATTTCACCTTCGAAAACTGAAACTGATATCCAGTTTAAGATGTTCTCACAAATTAATCTAACTCTGATTTTATCTTATAGTGAGAGAGAAAGCAAAATCCATGACTTACGTCTGTTAACTAAATGAAAATTGAAATCCGAACGAGTATTAAGTCTGGTTATTGTAAAGAATGCCCGATTAATTTTACCTTCCAACCAGCCAGAATGTGTGTAGGCCTTTAAGAATATCATTATTGTAACATTATGTAGCTAGTCTTTATTGTAAATAAATGATTGACAATAAATTTGATTACTTTATGTGGTAAATAATTTCCTAAGATTCCTCATACTTCCTAATTAGATTGGAAACACAGTTTTTTATTCCGACTGGCATCTTGGTCTAGGAGTTGGTGGCAGTGACTGCCAAACCGAAGGTCGTGGGTTCGATTCCCAACCAGAAACAACAATTGTGAGATAATTACGAGCTTAGAGTCAAATTGTAATTCCCATTATGCACTGCTTTGCCAAACATTAATACGCACGACGATGACGTAGCACGGCGGTTGGGTCTAGTCAATAAGCTCCTGACACAACCCGGAATAGTACCCCTATATTACGAAGTATAAAAGCAGTTTGAGTGCGACCCTTCGTGGGTTCGATCGTCGCATAGGACACGTACAGAATATTTATGAAACCTGCCGCTCAAAAATCAATTTCCTTCGTTTATATAACTAACAAAAACTCAATAAATTAACCAGCAAAATAATCAGTTGTATCCTCGTAAATATAGAGACTGATATATTCTACAATTAACAACATTTCCCGAGTTAAAAACGCCAATACATCTTCAACAAAAATGTAAAAAATGTGATACATACTAGTTATCAGAACTCTACTGATCAATCAACTTTAGGCGCCAAATATTAGAGGAAATAACGCCACACAACTGATTGTGTAGTCTGAACTAATCATCATAATAAGTTCATATCCTCAAAGAATATGAGCACATAGAAACAAAAGCGAATCACGAATCACTCGTGATTAGATCGATCTATCATAATCCGAAGCTCGTAAAAATATTAGGTCAAAAGATCACATACTGTTTCATCATATACTACAAGTAATTCACAAGGTGTTGTGACGTCATTTATGTGACTATGACGTCAGTTGTTTATCTATATTGTGTATGTATTTAAAAATATATAAGTATGTTTATCAGTTGTCAAGTACTCATAATACAAGCTTTGCTTATGAAATGATGTAACGGTTTACTCACGCGTGTTTATCGGGAGTGCCCGACTAGTTTCGGACCCAACCGAAGTCCTTAATCATGAGCTGACGCGGCGGGGTCGCGAGTCGAACTGGCGAGACTGTCGAGCTTTGCTTAGCTTGAGACTGCTGTTGAGCTTTGTTCCTGTGAGATACGAGTAGTTGTGGAATATTATTAAATAGTCCACAACTAGTCCCACGTTCAATGGTCCTGAAATGGTTCAGTCCTGAAATTTATTTAACGAAATATCATTTCTACTTCTAACCTATCAAGACATATTGTAGCCTTACGGCTAACTTGGCTAGTTCTCATATACTGACTTCAAATTTGACATGATTCTGTAAAATAGTTTTTAGGTTATAAGGGGGTCAAAAGTGGTGTTACGAGGCCCTAAATGGTTCGTGTAATATTAAGAGGGTCAAAACTGACTCTAAATGTGCACACAAGGTGCTGCTCTCCACCTGTCACTTGAACTTGGCTCGACAAGCTATCGCGTGTCTAGACAAATCTTTTTAAAACAATTTCATTTGGTCATCCATAATCAATGTGATTAATGAATTGTATCTAAGCAGTCGTTTCCCTTCCCAACCGACTTTATTCCACATTTACATAATCATATATTAACATAATTTACCATCAAATTACCGTCAAACGTTCATTGACGAGAAAGTAATCATATTAATGACGTCACTAAGATGAGATATGACGTAGCTATACGAAATTATAGGGGATGTATTATATTCTCCTCGTGGATCTCTGGGTACAGCTATAAGCTCCGATTAACTGAAAGTAAAACGGTTCTGCTGTTTCTGCACTATAGCTAAACACAGGTCAGGTTCGAACCGACATATAGGCTGGGGGCCGGACGTATAGGCTGATATAGAAAAAAAATAGAAAATAAAATCACCCTTCCAATTTATTTCGTTGCTAAGCCTATATTTTGATTGTTATATTGGCAGCAAAAAATACTTCATCTCTGAAAATCCGACTACCAAACCACAAGAAGTTCATGAGGTACAGCCTGGTTACAGAAGGACAGACACCGAAGCCTTAGTAATTGAGTACGGAACACTAGAAACAAAGGGCTGACACCTATATTCGATTTTCTATTAAACTCCATTCTCGGGTACATAACTGCGTCATAAAGGCCTCAGGTGTGTTAAACAACGTAATTACTCTCTACACGAAGATGTACAGCGAATAATTTGCGCAATTTCGCCTAAAAGAGAGAGACTTTGCTAGATTGTAAAGTAGTGCTCCGTCTCTCTTCCACACTTGCAACAATCTTACCTTAAAATATTAATAGATTTTAAAAAAAACAAAATACTCAAGTTTTTCAAATATCACTCTATTCTTTCGTTTGAAGCTACCCTGAAAATTTCAGCCTGCCAGCTTATCGGGAAGCGAATCAAAATTGAGTTAAAAAATCCAACTCTAACGACAAACAAACAAACACGGAAGTGAGTGTAATTGGATAATATTTCTCTTTTGTAACGACTCTCTTTTCTAATTATACACCAGCTTCTTGTTTCTATGCACCGCCTCTTGGTTGACTGGCAGAGAATGCCTCTGGCATTAAGTCCGCCATTTAACTTGTTAGTGTAAGAAGTATTAATTAAAAAAAGAAGCTACATAAAATGTTTACAGTTCTAAATACCAGTGCCTTTACAAGGAGCTTCTAATGGAATTCCGTCTGCTCAAGAGTTTAGTCATTATCTGAGCAAGGAAGAGCACTATGGAGCACATACCGTCCTCTCGCTATTACAAAGGCAACAGTCCAAACCCTCCACTTGCTAGAGGGAATACTTAAACTGTTTATTGTTTTCTGTATTACAGCTAGTAGTAGTACACACAAAAAAACTATAATATTGGTAACAAAAGGTTTAAGCGTCAGCATTATGCTTACGGCCCCGCTAGAGGGTAACTGAGCGCTTTGTTGTTTTTTAGTCGTTGAATTGTTTATGAAATACAATTGAGCAGGTTTACCGCAGCCTTTGCCCAGCCGTGGGTAATTCAGACTATGAATTTACTAACGTAATGAAAACATGTTTTTTTTATACTAGGTTCTGCCAGATTCGGTGCTATGGATGTGGTCCTAATATGAGGCGAGGAGGCCGGCGCTCTTTACACGTCGGCCTCCACACAACGCGAGAAAGTGACCTAAAATACTTACTGGCCTGTGGAAGCCTGCGGTCGGTGTATGAAGGATTGCAACGCATTGCCAAAACGCGGATGACGTAGCACGGCGGTTCAGGTTTAGTCAGTAAGTCTGACACTACCCATTTCTTCCTCCAAGGGAGTGGGTGTCCATGAGGATTCCCCCGCCTTAACAAAAAAAAAGGTTCTGTCTTTTCAACGTATTATTTTGTTAAATAAAATTTAAATAAGAAAATACTTAATATTTAACGAAACAATTATGAGCAGAGCAAAATAAAACATTAACTTAATTAGAAGCTTGTAATGTTTGTAATCCAGGATTAAAATTACGACCAAAGAATATTGTAGCTTTCCCAGTAAAATTTAGCTACAAGCTCTTAATGTTTTAATTAATATAGTAGTTTCATTTTGCTCGTCTTTGTAAAATGTTTGAGAATGAAAACGTTTAACAAATTATTTAATTTGACTAGTTTTGAGCTAATTTCAAAGGCAAAGCTTAATTTACAAAGATCATGTCGACGGTATTCAGTTGAATGTTTTAAGTGTGGAAGATCTCAAAGCCTACGCCGCTTTCAAAGTGACTTTGAATGTACGTCGACACGGAGTAGGTCTACCAGTGCCGGCGTTAGGGGGGGGCGTGATGGGGCGATGGCCCAAGGCGACAAATTCTGGGGGGCGCCAAGGTCTGAAGTTGGAGTCTCTTGCCTCTCCTGGCGCAAATCCTCAGAACTGTGCTCTACGCTAGAGGTGGAATACTTAGTAACGCTAAAGGAAAGATGAAATTCTTAATATAATTTTACTTGGGATCAGCAAAAAAACTAACACTTGATATTGCTTCCCTCAAGTGGGCGCCACAATATTTTCGCCCGGGGTGTCAGTGGCCCTTACGCCGGCACTGAGGTCTACACATGGCTTCGTATAGGTGCAGGTTCGATCCCAACGGCAAAATACCAAAAGACTTTTTAAATTTAAATGTACTTTTCTTTCGATGAGGCCAGTGCCCAGCAAATATCCCACTTAAAGGTAATAATTGTAATTCTGTAATTAAATGGTGTACAATAAAGAATATTCTAATCTAATTTAAAGGCTGGTATTATTTTTCTTACTTCTTTGGATATAATTAGTATTACATCGGTTACTGATATCACAACACCAATATTGCATATTGGCATAACTCAACGAACAGTGGTCAATCAAACCGGCATTCCTATTCATGGACAACCCTTGAACCATACTCTAATATTTATAGGTATGTATCGATCTTCACCTTGGAGCAAAATGCGGTTACATCAAGGTTAAATAGTGCAAATTCTGAGCATGGAACAGTTAACCAAACTGTGTCTGTACATACTAACATTGCTCTAAGGCGTCACTCGTAATTCTGTTTCCCGTAGACGCATTTCGCTATAAGGTAAACTATGTCTTAAGCTGATCATAAACTATTTGTGAGCGGCAATTTAGTATGGTTAAAATAGTTTTTTTGTTGTATGGCACATTGTCATCTATTCTCTATACTTATAAAGCGGAAGAGTTTGTTTGTTTGTTTGAAAGCGCAAATCTTAGGAACTACTGGTCCAAATTGAAAAATATTTTTGTGTTGAATAGACCATTCATTGAGGAAAGTTATAGGCTATATACCATCACGCAGCGACTAATAGGAGCGAAGCTACAATGGAAAATGTGAAAAAAATAGGGCAGGTATAAATCATAACTTATATCTTCTAATCACGCGGACGAAGTCGCGGGCAACAGCTTAATTAGGTACATACAAATCGGGTACTTAAACTTAGTAACTTTACTTACCATATTTCTAAGCCAAATGATAAAAAAGGGTAGTCATTAAAAAAACGAACTTCCTCATATTCATACTTTTTATTAGATCAGTACCTAACATTAAAAAAAAACGCGTGACGGTAATTTTTTTCAAACGCAGGCCAAGAAAGTTCACTTCAAAAATCAATTTACTAACAAGAAAAGCACCGAATACAAGTTTAACTTAAAAAATAACATTCCCAAGTACCTTCTTTACTGAAAGCAACAGTATATTAATTTATTTAGAACAAATTACATTTTTTCTAAGAGAAATTTGTTTTTTACGTCGCCATAATTAAGTCTTCTTACAAAGCATTTTTATTAAATACTCTTGCCCTTATTATTTGAATTTCGAATGCTTGATCAAATTCTCTTGGTAGGCAAGTGAATGTATTTTATAATTATTTTGTGTAATGGAAAATATGTTTGATGTTATTTAAAAGTTGTTCAATTATGAAATTCAATTTATAAGAGACTAGCTTTTCGCCAGCGGCTTCGCCCGCGTCAAGGTCGGTTATATCGCGTATCCAAGAGAACTCTTCAAAAGATATCCGGGATAAAAATTATCCTATTTTCTATCTCAAGATCAAATCTGTCTCTGTACCAAATTTCATTAAAATCACTTCAGTGGTTTAGACGTGAAAGCGTGACAAACAGACAGACAAAGTTACTTTCACATTTATAATATTAAACAGTAGGGATGTTATAGTCAATTGTAAGCTTTAGTTATCCTACTAATATTATAAACGCGAAATACGAATATGCTTTTAGAAATGTTCCTCTTTCAAGAAAAAACTACTGAACGAATTTAGACGAAACTTAGTACCTAGATAGTAGGAACCAGGATTAACATATTTTTTTCAGATTTTATTTTATCTTCCCGTGGGATCATTTTCGATTTGTCGTGGGTTACTGCGGGCTACAGCTCGTAGTCTATAAGCTTATCCATTTTGAAGTTGGATAGTTTTAGTGGTATAACCGCAGGAATGCCATGTCAAAGGCCTCAAGTTCAACTCCAATACGCTCGGTCTCTCTCCGGTCGAGTCGAATTCGGGCAGTCTATCGAGCTATGAGAGTAGGGGAATAGAGAGTGCCTATGTTGAGATGAAATCATGTTTGTAGTATGTCCTTTCTCAAGCCCTGGACTATCTGTGTACCAAATTTCATTGCATTCGGTTCAGTAGTTTTGGCCTCAAAGTTACATACACTCAGGCAGATAGTACGTAATTTAATAGAATTATCAATTGTTTTTTTATAATACCTGTATTACAGATTAACCATATCGAAATCTGGTTAACGAACTTGTCATAGCGTGAGACATTGGACTAATGGCGACCACAATGACATGTTGTTCGCAATACATGGTATATTACGACAGGCTGGTTTGTGGTAAATAACCACACCACAATAACATGCTTGTACGATGTCAAATTACATATTATGACATGGTGATCTGTAGCCCAAAATTCATGGCATTAAAGTCGTTTTCTTCGCGCTGTTCCGATGGCCTTATGACCTTTTAATTCCAGCATCAGATTAGCTGCATGCGGATGCTACATCATCTTCATTTTTTTCCTACTTCACATACACATGCAAAGATGAAGAGGACGACGAAAAGAAGTTCATTTACCAAAAATAGAAACATATTTTTATCTTCTGAGGGATAATAAATACATAAACCCAAAGATGTGGAAAGATTCCAATTTATTACCAGGAAAATTGCATCATATATTGGCTAATGAGGGTCTCTTTAAGCAATACTCCATCCTCAATCACAATTCAACCGGAAAATTATTGTGGACTGACCAATATACTTGTAAGTAAGCATCTCGATATGACTTTGTATAATTTTCGGTCTGAAAATCGTAGACACTGCTTAGATTATGAGTATTTGGAAACAAACTGGTCATGTGCGAGTTGGACTCGTGACACTAAGAGGTCCATAAATCTATATCTATACTATTATATAAAGCTGAAAAGTTTGTTTTTTTGTTTGAGAAAAAATCTTTTTGTGTTGAATAGACCATTCATCGATGTAGGTTATAGGCTATATACCATCACGCTGCGTGCAAAATTGCAAAATTGTGAAAAATATAGGGCAGGGTTAAATCATAACTTATATATTCTAAACACGTAGACGAAGTCGCGGGCAACAGCTAGCATTTTATAGTAACTATCGTGAGAATTATTAATTATGAAATGATGTAACAGTTTACTCACGCGGTATTGCCCGACTAGTTTCGGAGTCCTTAATCAGGACCCCGCCGCGCCGCAAAAATAAACAAATTCATACAAATTGTTGACCAAAACCAGAACAAAAAATGTCTCTTGATATCAGCTGGTTTTAATTAAGGAAAACATTCGTACATCTGAACAGATTCCTTGTAAACCGTCGAACGATTCTCATTTAGTCGAAATCAATGTGAAACCATTTAAGGCAGATTGATTCCCGAAATCGAAACACTCTTGATTGCTGCGACCTCCACACTTTATGTTTTATATCGGGACATTTTTTTTAATGATTGACTTTCATACTTTTTTGTGCTTTTAGGTTTATCACTGAAGCACTGGCTGTCTGTCCGTCCATATGTCACCACACTGTATTTCATGGTGTCTGTTTCTTTTTATAGTCGCAATTACTAAAAATTTAGGTAAGCAAAGCTTGTCACGGTCACAAATTTGTTGGGTGACAAATAAAATTTGTGGGTCCATCCAACATAAAAAAATATTTGTCACCCAATCGATTTGCTTCACTTTTATTTGCGAGTTTATTTGTTACGGAACCCTTGTGTTGCTAGTCAGATTCGAACTTAGCCTAATTTATTTAAAGTAGATATATAAGTTTACTAAGCCTTTCGAAACCGGTCAAAAAATGACAATTTTAGTTTAATACAGTACCTGGTTTCGCAGAAAAGGACTAGTTTAAATCTAGACACAATTCTAGAGAAAATCTCAGTAGGTACTATTTAAACCATGGTCACCCTACTCGGCCTATTAACTAGCTGTAATAGATATGACTTCGTTGCGTTGTACAAAATAAATTAATTTCATTTCTATGGGTTTTTACAATCCCGTCTATTGCCGGCGGCACCTCCCACATTGACATTTATATTCAGTATTAAACCTTTTTTCATTTCATTCAGCGATCCCGTAGGTGTAACGTAGGTGTCAAAACGAATTTGAAGTCAAATGAGAGTCTTTTTAATATTACTTCCTACGTATAATCTTTTCTTCTCTATAGTAATGTATAATATAATATAATATATCCTAATATATCCTGGGACAACTCACACACGATTATCTGATCCCAAGCTAAGTAGAGCTTGTGTTATGGTAACCAGACTACTGATAAACTTACTTATATATATATATATATATATATTTATTTAAAATTTAGATATATACAGATTTAGATATATTATTTACTAGCTGTTGCCCGCGACTTTGTCTGCGTGATTTTCAAGACGTGAAAAACTATGAAGTTTAATAATAACGATCATCTCAAAAAAGTAATGCAATATTGAAAATGAAACACTTTTTTTATTTCTAAATTATAATGAATCTTGAGCGGCCCAAAGACTATCAAATGTTTGAATCAAACACATTTCATCGTTTACGATACTATCCTGGTGTCATATATTTCACAGCTGTTTTAATGACTTTTTCTTATTTAATCCCAAAAAGAGGGGTTTATAACTTTGGACATATCTGCCTGCCTGTTTGTCTGTGACATCATAGCTTCCGAACGAATTGAACGATTTTAATTTAAACATGGATTATGTGCGAGTGTTCGTTTAGAGACATGTTTGACAAATCGAGCCGTTTAAAAATAGGGGGGGGGGGGATTAGTAGTACAAAATAACAGAAGGTATAACTCAGTCTTAGCACTTCTGCTAAAAATGTTTTACTTTCGAGGGTTTTCCATTTTCTAATTGAGTGGGTTATGATTTTCGAGCACGTCTGTTCTTGGGCCGGCCTACACCTGAAATTGCTAGAGGGATTATGACAGTGATTATGAGGTATCATAAAAATTATTATTGTACTGTAACCAAAAAGGTTAACCAGAACCATATTACTGAGGCCCCGGTGTCCGTTTTTCTGTCTGTCACCTGGCTGTTTCTCAGGAACAGTGATAGCCAGACAGTTGTTATTTTCACACACGATGTTTTCTGACGATATAAAGAAGATGTCAAATTATTTTTGTGGACGGAGCTGGTGAAGTGAGAGTCGGGCTCGGTACTTAACTGTGGATTTTACATAGTGTCATAAGATAAAAGATTTTGCAAAATTGCGCCCAAATAAACGGTTTCCTGGAACATGTTATGTTTGATTGTTGTCTTAATATTAAAACTGATCTTCCTCACAAACATTTGAAATATTTCCAAAATAAAAAAGTTGGTAAACGTGTTATCTTGGCCCCCTGGTGTTTTGATCACGATTTGCCTTTAAATTGCTGATAAATAAATAGCGTGATAATAAAAAAAATAACAGACACCCCTTTTCTCAAAATTGACAATGACAAAAATTATAGTATAGGATATGTTTAATTTGTGATGTTACGACAAAGCAAAATATGAACATAAAAGTGACTTCATGCGCATGAGTTCTATTTACTGTACCAATTTACAAAGAAAAATTACGTATTTTATTCGTTAACCTACCTGTCGATCATTGAAGTAAAATACCTACCGTCATCCCTACTGCATAAATGGAACTTAAATAAAGACTACATGAGGTTGGTTATGAGGTTACGCTGTCGATACCAACAGCCAAAATGAATTCTCCAGACATTGTATGACGGATGTAAGTGCTGATAGCTACACTCTATTATCAGCCTTATTGGGGAAATTTCCAAAAATATGTTCCTAATCCTCGTCGGCTTAGGGATCTCAGAAACTCATTCAGTCTCGTTCCTTCCCCTGTTTTTACCAGGCTACGAAAGAAGAAAATGTTAAATAAGTAGAGATTACAATAAATTGTTAAAGGAATTTTTGGAAGGACCACGTGTGCGGTCTCTATAATGGCGGATGTAGACCGATCAAATCGTTAAAATATTGGAAAATCCCAGGTATCAGTAGACATTATTCTATCAATAGATACATAATGTGTATTCATTGATAGCTTTGGTCTTATAGATCTTTCACATTGCATACCTATTATGCAGTTTTTATGCAAGTTTTCTGGGCTTTTCTATCCGAAATACATTTGGCCTATGTAATGTGGCAAATTGAAGAAAAAAAATTGTTTCTAGTTGTTACAGATGTACCAAGGTAATAATTAACTGTGTCGTTCAGTATTTTTTTGTTATGTATAATTATAGATGAGATCAATGTGAACTACATGCAACTTTGGGTTGAGTGTCACTGCGAATGTTTTGATCTTGAAGTAGCATCGCCAATGTTACCGAGCTAAAAACATAGGTATATAAACCTATGTAAATAAATACAAAATCATATTACGGCATTCCACATTTGAACTTGAGTAATTTTAGTACATCAATAAAAATACAAATAATTTAAGTTCCTTTCTTTCAAGAATGTACCGATTACGGGAACAATTGCATAAAAAAACGTATTAGTTTATGTTTCTTTTATTTTACTTGTGAAAATAGTCGCGGTAGGCCTATATCAGACTTGAAAGAAAATAAAATGACTAATTTTCTGAAAATGATTTATTTTCGAAAAATCCTATTATTGCTCTGCCAAAAGTCTTAAGGTAAATAGCGTGATGTTTTTTGTGTAAATTGATGACCGTGCTGCCTCCTACTCAATGGGGTGAAAATACACCTCAAAACGATGTTACAGGTGAGTCCAAATATTTAAAACTTTACTGCTCATGCCCCCTTCATAGTAGCGTTATGGTTTTTGTATATTTGTTGTATCATGTGTATGATAAGGTTCATGCAAAATTTGAATGAAATATATTCAGTAGTTTATGAGATAATTTGATATTTGTTTATAGATATAAAAGGCTCCTGCTCACCCCCTGTAACGAAAAGCGGGATAATAAGTAAAAAGTATGTTGACCGGAAATCTTGTTGACATTCTCAGAAAATTTGAATCAAATCTATCCAGTACTTTCCGAGATCTTTCCGGACATACATACAGACAAACAGACAAACAGACAAAAATTCTAAAAATCATATTTTCGGCTTCGGAATCGTTCGTAGACCACCCAGCAATTATTCTTTAAAAAAAATATTCAATGTACAGTTTTCACTTTTCTACAATTTTATTATATGTATAGATTAGAATTTAGATATATTATAGATAAATTACACCCAGACACCAGAACAAATGATCATGCTCATCACACAACATTTGTCCTGGGCAGGAATCGAACCCACGACCTCCGGAATAGCAGTCAGGGTCACTAACCACTAGACTAACAGGCCCGTCAAATGTGTATGTACTAATATACTCGTCTAACTAGCTTGAACTTGGCTTGGCGCACTACCGAGTGTCTAGTTTAGATAATTTCAAATGAGTTATTTTAAATATCAGGGCTAAAAAATAGGTGTTGTCGATGTTCAAATCTATACTAATATTTTAAAGCTGAAGATTTTGTTTATTTGAACGCGCTAATCTCAGGATCTACTGGTTCAAATTAAAAAGTTTTAGGCTATAAATCATCACGCTGCGACTAATAGGAGCGAAGATACAATGGAAAATGTGGTAAAAACGGGGAAAATTATTCATCTTCGAGGGCTTTAAGATCTTCTAACCACGTGGACGAAGTCGCTAGTGGTGAAATAAAACATTTTACAAAAACAATTTTTCTAGGTGAGTAAGCCACCTCAGACGCTTTTTAAACTCCTGACACCACGTTGTATGTCAACAATACAAGAAAAAAAGGAGTTTGCTTAAAACTCAACCCTTATTTTGCATTACTGGAGCATACACAACTTAGCAGTAATGTGGAAAATGCATTCGTATAAACACTCTTATACCCTGTATACATCTACCCACTTATTGTACGTGCATACATGATAAACAATGCAAATATGCTGAATTCTAAATATGACTCTACGCCTTGCATTATAGCCTAAGAGATTACTTTCAACCACCACTTAAGATTTCTTGCAATAGTGTAAGGGAGAAAGAGCAATACACTGAAAATCGCCGTCTCTTTCTGACAATTCCAACAGTATTACTTTAAAAATTCTTAGTTAGCTCCTAGGCTTAATTCACACCGTATATGATGTGTAATTATACTGTATAAACCACAAGCTCTACGTAATTAAGTTAGCACACCCTTTCTGCTCACGACACCTGAATTATTAAGAAGCACATTTGAATACTGGCTAATATACAATGAATAATGTAGCATTCGACTTCATGCGTCTTATATAAAATTTACCCAAACGTTACACCTTATTAAAACTTCAAAAACGTGAAGAGAATCGGAGGAAATAAGGATTGTTTTTTAGGAGATATTTAGCTTGCATCATAATTTTGGCAGTAGTAGGTAATTCCTGGAGAAAATGGTGCAATGCGTGGGCGGAGCAAGCTGTGTCGTCGTAGCGGCGATCGGCAGTTATGACTTCTATTGTCCGGCCCTGATTCGATCCATGGTCCAGGGCGAGATACAGTAGAAAGCAGTCAGGCTCGTAATGAAGGTGGCTGAAAGTGAGGCAGAGAGCCTCACGTGCCAGCCCCTGCGGAAGATACTAAGGGAGATCCTTCATGACTCTAAGCTACCGTAGGCTGTCCTCGGCCTGGGGTCTCAAACTACCTATTTGGAAGTAGGCCTGTGTCCAGCAGTGGAATGCATAAAGGCTAAAAAATAGCGTTTCTTTCTTTGAGACACGTAACTTTTTGACTGGACAGCGTGACTAGGAGTGTGACTTCAGACTTACCTACAAAAGTTACGTCTTTTATGTGGAGACATCTTTTAGCCCTCAGCAAATTACTTTAAAGTAACCATCCCAATCAATTTATAGTTAGAACGGTTCATTGGCAATTTTGTTTACGAAATTCGCTGTCTGCACCCCATTAAACACTGTCCAATAAAAACATATCTTTACAAAAACAACCTTATCACTTAAGCATACAGTTCAAAACTGACTAACAGACACTCAACTTGACGGTACGTGTAATTTTCTCACCAAATATTGTCAAGGGAATTTGGACTTAAATGACTGGTGCTTGAAGTTTATTTCTCCTTTGACAGCGTTAACAGCCTGCCTCATAGTGTTTGATGTTACAACACTCTTAACTGAACTTTAACTAATAGGGAATTAATGTCTCTTACACTACACGAGTAATTTAATATCGTGTAGCTATTGTTCTACACGTATGGACGGATAGTGAAACGTGAATCAGTTTTGAGAGGCTGTCTCTGTGTCTGTCACTTTCAAGATTAAAGCAGCGGATTTAATAAGTTGACGTGCAGGTTGAGTTGCAAATGTTGAGTTGTTTAGTGATTACTTTTTCCCTTTGAAAAGGTTACCTACATTTCTGTTTCTTCGTTTTTAGGCTGATGAGATTTTATTTGAAGGCGGTTGTAGGATTTTGTTGTAAAAATATTTATGATGAGTATTTCAATCTTAACTTTACGTGAAATGCACATTATTCCAAAAACTGACTTAGACTTACTAAATTAGAAACAAGTGACTAAAGTTTCCCTCCTTCCCACAAATCAAAATTCGAAAGACAAAATTCCAAAAACGATCCATAATTCGGTTCGGATAACGGTCATAACTGGCCATTCCAACTTTAAACGCTCGGAAAATGTGCAGACTTTAAAATTGGAACGGAAACGGATACAGCTTTGGCACCAACATGGCGGACGAGGCCTGCCAAAGCGCACTTAATGATACTCATTCTATTGTGCTATTGCAATTGTGTGCCAAATTCATGTTCTGTTTGGATTTTGTCGTTGGATTAGTCATTATAATGTTGATTTACGTTGTATAGAATATCGCGTGAGTCACGTTTGAGTTTTGGCTTAATTTCTTGAATATTGTGGTAGGTTTACGAGATGTCCAACTTTTTATAGTTCAAGGTTCATGTTTGAAACGTTATTTTTTACATAGCTGTTTTTAAAGTCAAGGCGACCATAAAAAGCGCGAGTAGGGAGCATATGAAAACAATATTTGGACAACAAAACGACGCAAGATTTGTTATTTTGGTTGGTTAGGTTAATTAATTGGAAGGGCTCTTTGCTGTGTTTAATAAAATAAGAACCTAAATACGGGGCATTATGGGGAATAATCTAAAAACACAGGACGTATTTTGAATTAATTACTTTGAGAGTCTTTAAGCTTCAAAAACTATCACGTCAGAATAGCGTCCAGTCCAACCTCTACGATATTTTTTTTTACCTCCATCTATCAATTACAGAAAAATCTATACTCTATTCATATATATAAAGCTGAAGAGTTTGTTTTGTCCAAATTGAAAAATACCTTTTGTCTTGAATAGACCATTCATCGAGGAAGGTTTTAGGCTATATACCATCACCGCGCTGCGACTAATAGGAGTGAAGATACAATGGAAAATGTCGAAAAAGCAGGGCAGATATAAATCATAACTTATATATTCTAACCACGCGGACGAAGTCGCGGGCAACAGCTAGTCTCAAATAAATCTCATCAAACATCTGGATCAAGTAACAGCCAATTAATATCACATATTCACATCCAAAAATCTCTGTACATATATGAATCGTCCATTATATCAAATTCCACGGTTTTGCGCACACAGCCCGTAAATAAATAAGTGCTCGTTCATATGGGCTAAAGCCGTAAATAATAAATCCCATACTTATTCTCCAACGTCCTCACACTGTAGTACTTCATTTAATTATTAACTTTAACATGTAGTATCCACTAACAAAAAGTAATGATTTTATTAATGTTACTCAGTGGTCTTCGTTTTTGGTATAAATAATACTCTGTTTCAGATTAATTTACATCTAACATATAAAAATTCTCGTGTCACGGCGTATGTAATTGAACTCGTCCGAAACGGCTTGACCGCTTCTTTCGAAATTTTGTGTGCGCGTTAGGCGGCTCTGAGAATCGGACAACATCTATTCTTTTTTTCTTTTCTAACCCTTTTTATTAATATGAAAAAACAACGTTTGCTGGGTCAGCTAGTGTTTATATAAAATCTGATATTCAGAAAGTGTCTTTCAGTAACACTTTAATATTTTCCTTAAAGCATTCAGCTGTAGTTCACAGCATTAGCAGCAAGGTTTCAGCCAGCCATCTGGAAAGCCACTTTGCAACGCTTACCGACTTTTAAATGTAACACAGAGTGATTTATACAAAAGGCTAACTTGGATATTTTTGCAAATTTATTTTCATATGTTTCTTTTCGTTAGTCCTCTTTATAATTGCAATCAAGTGCAGTGAAATACACTCACCATTCAATTGAAAGCCACATTACATTAAGGGTATAGGACAGAAAGGCGGGCAGATGTACAGACGGACGATAGTGCTTTTTTATACCAGGAAAGGGGATTCCTAATTCTGCACAGACTTAATAGATTCTTAAGTTGTGTCCGGTTGTAGTTTGTATATATAATACATATTAAAAAAAAGCCAAACTCAGACGAAGGACACATATTTTTGTGCATAAGATGTCTAGTACTTAAAAATAATATCAGCGTTACCTAATTTGACACTACATGGAGTTGTGTGAAGTGGTAAAAAAAACCCTCGACCGCTTTTAAATCAGTAATATCCTCTATAGATCTCTGCCCACAAAATCTTTATCCATCTTATTGATAAATGATAGGATTAAAATCCAATGTTTCCACAGACATTTAGTCATTGGACTACAGACCAAAGATTTATTTAAACCTGGATAAAACTCTATTCAATGTAGGTTACCTGCTTTTAGTTATAACTCACTTGACTATTATGAAGACAAGTCTGTTTTAAAACCGGAGCTAATATTACTAAGGCTATCTGTCCGTCTGTCTGTCACCAGTATTTATCCCATAAACCTTAAGACAGTTAATTTAGTAAAATTTAGTAAAGTTTAGCCGCTTTGAACAGTGTCGCGATGTCGTCGCGCTTGACCAATATTTTTTAGAAATGTATGTGACGGATTTATCAGATTATTTTAGTATTTATTTTTATAATAACTATCGTGAGACTGATTCATTATTAAATGATGTAACGGTTTACTCACGCGTATTTATCGTGGTAGCCCGACTAGTTTCGAACCCAACTGGAGTCCTTAATCATGAGCAGACGCAGCGGGATCGCGAGTCGGGCTACCCCGATAAATACGCGTGAGTAAACCGTTACATCATTTAATAATTTCATTTTATGTTTGTTTTACTGCTTAATTTGTACTGCGGTTACTAGCAACATAAATTATGTTGGGATCGTCATGAAAAGCACTAAATAAACTCGCGCCACAAGTTTCTCGTCTGTCAAGGCTTTTCATGAAAGGATAAGCTTTTTAATCTGTACGTCTGGATGCATGAGCAATGCAATGCCGACGCAAACAGTTTGTCAAATATTTCATTTATTCTACACAAGCTGAACCCCTTGTTTATGAGAAATCCACCCTGTTTTTTCCACATTTCCCATTGTATCTTCGCTCCTATTAGTCGCAGCGTGATGATTTATAGCCTAAAACCTTCCTCGATGAATGGTCTATTCAATACAATATGAACGAGTAGTTCCTGAGATTAGCGCGTTCAAGCAAACAAACTCTTCAGCTTTATATATTAGTATAGATAAAGAAATTCAGCGGTAGTTTTAATCTTCCACATTACGTATCTGAGGCAAATCATTCCCCTACGTTTATGAAAGTAAGAACAAGGTATGAACTAATAAATAAATATGTTTTCGATATCTTTAAGTTTAAAAACGTTTCCGAATTTGCTCCTTGTATCGGAGGGGTATCACAAACATTCAAGTCACATGCACAAGACACCAAGATTCAGGACAAGCATTCGTGGATCACACAAACGATGTCCGTCTCGGGGATCACATGCACCCGACACACATCCGTGCAGTCTTTTATGTCGGACTTAATTGTTTTTAAACGTAACTGATTTCGTGTAAACAGATTTACTAAAAGTATCTCAGTCTTTTACAGCAACTATCGTGAGACTGATGCATTAATAAATGATGCAACGGTTTACTCACGCGTATTCATCGGGAGTGCCCGACTAGTTTCGGACCCAACCTTCTTCGACCGTTGTATCATTTAATAACGTACCTTAGTCTGTTGATTTTCAAGTTACTTCTATGTTAACAACAATATATTTGAGGACGAAATTCCTTCGCCTCTGATTCAGATATACATTTCAAAAAACTGTGATTTTCCTTAAGATTATTTAAATTACGAGAAACATAATCTCATTGCATCACGTGACCTCTAATCACATTGTCTTTAGACGATATTGAGCTGAATTTTTGTGAACAAAACAATGCCAAGTTCGAATTGCCTAATTAATTGTGTTGATAATTTGAATTACAATTTTATTCTATTATTATTGGGGCGCTAGTGGCAGCGGATTTGCATAAACGTAATCGCAACGTGACATTGCTACAAAATGTCCAGGGTTTCGAAGTAAATTACACAAACACTATTGAAAGAGAGAAAATATATCGTAAATAGGAATAAAATACATTAATTAAGACTAATATCATAAAGGCAAAGTTTGTGAGTATGTTTGTTAACTTTTCATGGTGGCTGGTATGAGCGACATGGGCCAAAATCTAAAATCTGTGGCTATAATAACTAAGACAAATCCAAAAGTCCATTTAGTAATTAGATGCAAAATGCCAAACTTATACTTACGCCCGCTACAGGAACATAAAATTGAGATAAAAACTATCCTATGTGTGGATCTTGGTTATAAACTGTGTTCCAAGTTTTGTCTAAATCCGTTCAGTGGTTTTTGCATGAAAGACGAACAAACGTTTATGATAATAGTAGGATTACGAAGGTTATCCCATATTAAAGTACTATTATTACAAATGTGAAAGAGACAAGCTTTAATTCGTGAAATGCGCCATCACGCATAGTCTTCAAAAATGGCGCTTCTACTAACATTATCATCACGTTAAGCCCGCTCGCAGTGCGCCCACGCCCCACTTCATTGAAAAGCGATTACGGCAATCGTATTTAAACACATATTAATACAGATCGTAACAAATTAATCAGGCATTCTCCGTGACCACACGTTAAGATCGGGATTAGAGGGAGCTTGTGGAAACGGAAAAATGGAGAGGATCTTATACTCAGGAAACTTCTGGGATTTCAGGGGCGAGGGTAAGATTTATTCATATTACTATCTCATATTTCGACTGGTCGGTTGGTCTGAAGTTAGTAGCCCTGAAGCCCCTAGACCCTAGGTCGTAGGTTCGATTCCCATTAGGACAAATGCTTGTGTGATGAGCACGATCATTTGCCCTATTCCTGTTCCAGCAACCCAAAATTTGTCTTGGTCTCTGATACGAGAGGCCCTTCACCCGATCTTTGGCCATTTCTCGCCAGTTATGGGGATGAAGCGCCCGAAAGTCTGCCTCAACTGCGAATAGTCATTACTGTAACGTTTTGAAAGTGGCTGGAAAACAGCGTACTTGAAATAAAAACCTTTTTGACTATCACACTAGCGACACCTAGCAGCTCATCTTTATTATTTACAGGAGAATACAGTGACAGGAAGTTCCTGATGGGTTCCCCGTTCCCAGTCATCATGATCCTGATCTCATACTTGTGGTTCGTCCTGAGATTTGGACCAGCCGTGATGAAGAACCGGCCTCCCTTCAGTTTGAGGAACTGGCTGATATTCTACAACGCCGCTCAAGTCGTCATCTCGTTCATCATTTCTGCTTTGGTAAGTGGTACTTATTTTTTTTTCATATGGGTAAGAAATTATCATAAGTGTGTATAAGAGGAACTCGTGGCTAAGCTATAACCGCATTAGTGAATCGATCACAGGTTAAGCCATGCTTGACGCGGTTGGTCCGTAGATGGGTGACCATCTTTGTCATAACAAGTTCCTCCGTGTTTCGGAAGGCACGTTAAATCGTGTGTCCCGGCTGTTATTCCTACATCTTTGACAGTCGTCACAGGTAGTCAGAAGCTTTAAAAGTCTGACAACCAGTCTAACCAAGGGGTATCGTGTTGCCCAGGTGAGTGGGTTGAGGAGGTCAGATAGGCAGTCGCTCCTTGTAAAAAACTTATACTTAGCTGAAACCGGTTAGACTGGTAGCCGACCCCAACATAGTTGGGAAAAGGGTAGGCCGATGATGATGTGTATAACCTCAGTTTATAACCTACAAGGGGTAGAAATGGATCAATATTAGGGTCCGTCTGACACCAGGTTGTATCTCAGCTGTGATGGCTAGATTGTTTTTCTTCAAATGAAATCGAAATGAGAATTACCTTTGTTGGGAATGGACGGAGCATTTAGTATTGCGATTAGGACTCCCACTTGAGCAATATTAAAAAATGCACAACAATACCTCCTATTTTCTGCAAAGAGTACTCAAGCAAGAAAAATTAAGGCTTATAGAGAAAGTTATGTTTGATCGTAAGTATAATGAATATCTCGCCGATTAATATAATGGTGATGTAGAATTAATTAATATAATGTAAGCAAAAGGCAGTTTGAGTGGTGAATTTTTGTGACGTAATTTCATGTGAAAATATTACTCCTGCCTGTCGATTAATAATAATTTAATCAGAGGCATGTATAACATTCATTTATACAAATAAATAATTGAATAGGATAAATGTTAATTAAACAAGACATGTGACGTCATTAGCCCCGACTCCCTTGCACCATCTTTGATATGTTTAAGTATCAATTTTTTATGTTTAATGAAAATAGATACCCAGTTCTTTTTATTCAATAATTCAATAGATTAATTAATCATTAACGTTATTAAATTCATAAAAAAAATACTTAATCCGTCATTTCTCAAAAATTTTACATAAAATCACAATTAGCCATATTGAAGCACACATTTAGACGCCATTTGAAGTATTAAATGGCGTCTGAAGTGCATCTGCCTTGCTAACCTTAAAAATTAAAAAAAGTTCAATGTTCACTCCAACGAGGTCTTTTATTAATTCTATTGTTTTAAATGCAGAACAAGAAGTTACTAATGAGTTCAACATCCACATTGTCTGTTCTTTGACCTTACTAGGGTCAGTGATCAATATGCATACAATCAGTTGATCTGTAGCAACCTGAGGTAATCTTGAACTCATCGCATCTTTATGAACGAGTTCAAGATTAGATTTCAAATTGAACTTTGGAATATGTTATTGGTTGAATTTTAATATTTTCTCTACGTTATATTCCTTCGGATAATATTTTGCTTAGATAATGTAGTGTTGTGAGAAATCCCTACTAATATTATAAATGCGAAAGTAACTCTGTCTGTCTGTTACGCTTTCATGCCTGTACTGATTTTTATGAAATTTGGTACATAGATAGAGTTGATCTTGAGAGAGAACATAGGATAGTTTTTATCCCGGACTTTTGAAGAGTTCTCTTGGAAACGCGATATAACCGACCTCGACGCGGGCGAAGCTGCGGGCGAAAAGCTAGTAAGGGATATAGCAAGATCTTTTTGTAGAAATCACTAAATGAAATTTGTATTATTAAAAGACGGTTTACCAATGATAGACGCGCCCAAGATCATATTAGGCTCTGCTGTCTACCCGTCCTTCTGTCACCAGGCTCTATCGCATGAACTGTATTTCTCTAATGAAGACAAAATCGATGTTAAGTAACGTTTAACACGGTTATAAATTTGATGGATGAGCTATGTTTTATGGATTTTTTTTATTCATGTGCTCGGGACCGTCCGTTGATAGTTGATAGTCGGCCTCGAGCTTTTAAAATTCACAATTTCATTCGCATATATCAGGCATCTTGCTACGAGCTGTCATTACGCTACGAGTATTCGCTGGCGTAGCAGTATGAATGGGAATCTGTACACACCGTAGCTCACAGTGTGAGTTCAACTTTACCCCTGTCCGTACGTAGCGTTTAGGCTGGCCTGGTGGTCGAGTGGTCAATGCCCCTGACTGCTATGCCGTAGGTCGTGGGTTCGATTCTCACTCACAAACGTTTACGTAGACCATTTGTCCTGTGTCTGGGTGTAATTTATCTGTAACTAGCTGTTGCCCGCGACTTCGTCCCCGTGGGTAGAAGATATAAGTTATGATATATACCTGCCCTGTTTTTTTCACATTTTCCATTGTATCTTCGCTCCTATTAGTCGCAGCGTGATGGTTTATAGCCTAAAGCCTTCCTCGATTAATGGTCTTTCAACACAAAAATATTTTTTCAATTCGAACCTGTAGTTCTTGAGATTAGCGCGTTCAAACAAACAAACAAACTTTTCAGCTTTATATATTAGTATAGATATAGATTATTATTTTTTTTTTTTATTTGTTAAATATACAATATGCAGTGCTCATATGTATTTAGAATATCTATGTATGTTTGCCAAGTACTTTTTATACAAGACTAGCTATTTCCCGCGACTTCGTCCACGTGATCGATTGTATCTTCGCTCCTATTAGTCGCAGCGTGATGTTATATAGCCTATAGCCTTTCTTGATAAAAGGTCTATTCAACACAAAAATATTTTTTAAATTCGAACCAGTAGATCCTGAGATTAGCGCGTTCAAACAAACAAACAAATAAACAAACTCTTCAGCTTTATATATTAGTATAGATTATAGATTTGCTTAGCTTGAAAATAGATGGCGTTGTTTGACTTTGTATTTTAAACTACTCTCTGTCACAGTGATTTACATATTTCGTTCGTTATTTTCTTTTAAATTTAAATACATTTACCATTTTCAGGGAATTCGATTTCTATGGCGATACGGACTCTGGCACTCCACATGTTACTGTGAAAAAGATGGTACCGGAGAGCAGGTAAGATTGAATTAATTGGGTATGAAATAATTGTCACTCACACATATTGTACAGACCTTCCAGCCAAACGATATTCCTTCCGTACCTAAGGTAAAAAAACTGGAACCCTCTTACCGTGGCTCCGCCTGCCTGGACCGACTTTCCGTAGGCGGGCTGCATAATTCATAATTATTTATTAATTAAGCATTTCTTCATTTTTAAAGCTCTTAAGTATTTCGCCAACACAATAATTGGAAATTCAGTACATGGCGGATCACTCACGTTCAATACAATTAATTTCAAAGTAATAAATAATTATGAATACTACGAATATTGCAATTTAATCCAATTTCCATTCATTCATCGGCCATTGTAAATAGTAGAGTCCGAGCTCTGTTCAATGACCGCCTCTGTATGTTAGGTTACTATAGTATGTTACGCTGAACTCTGTAAGCCGGTACTGCATTTGCGTTTGATGACTAATCCCATGGATAATGTTCACTCGCTGCGCCACTGGCAAATGTTGGCATTATTCATTTGACACAAGCCAAACAGTAATTAAGAACGTGTATAATGAAACAGTTAGTAAACCATAACACTTTAGATGGATAAGTACATAGTTTTTTTTTTTATTAAATAGTATAAGAATTAAATAGTTTGGTATTTGACAAAAATAACTGTTTCGTCCGACAGACAGATTTTCAAAAAATATTTGTTACGTATTTTTTCTTTTATCACGTAAACCAAAAATTAAGGGGATATAGTGATTTAAAATCTCGCGTGACGTCACTTACATACATGAATTAAATTGGAAAACGATACTTAGTAGAATTAGCTAAAGCCAATTAGAATAACATTTAGTCATTGAATTCCGCGCTTTAAAGCTTCAGAAGACGTTATCATAATTAGAGAAGTGAAATATAATAGGCTTACCAGCATACTCGCTTTGTCAACTATTAGTGTAAGGTGAAAAGAACCGTTCTCGGTCATATTCAAAAACTATACAAAAAATTTTGAACCATCTCTTTTGGTTTTATGTACCTACAATCTCATTAGGTACTTTTACGGAAATTTAATTATAAAACTTTAGCTTACACACTATTAAATTATTAAATTCAGTACCAATAAATCTTGAACGAAAACTAACAAAATATGAATTTCAAATGCGATAAACTTATTATCAGCAGAGACGATAATGGGGGTTTTCACCTGACACCTCATTATAAATAAACTCAATAATCAAAACACTTCCCTTGAGCCTGCAGGGTATTAGCAAGTCTTAATATTTTGAAACCGTATAACATGTTCATGACATAAAATTACAATTTACGTGTAAAATTACAATTTACAGTTGTAAGAAACTTCACAACTTCGCAATCAATAGTGTAGTGTAGAATACTTTTTTAATCCGTTCTAGATATTTTGACCTCAATTTCTTGAGTCTGGGTATCTTAGTGTACGTTATCTGTTTGTTTGTGAAAGTCTGTTCCTTTCTAATAACTAGAAGATACTAACAAAAGTATCATCCACGAGAAAAGGGGGCCTTTGCCCAACAGTGGGAGGATAAAGGCTGTGTATGATGATGATGATGATAGCACAACTTCAATTTGATCCTACTTTTGTTGAATTATCTTTGTACTGTCCTCTATTAAATGATGTGACGGTTCGACTCATGATTAAGTACTCCGGTTGGGTCCGAAACTAATCTGGCTACCCCGATAAATACGCGTGAGTGAACCGTTACATCATTAAATAATGAATCATTCTTACGATAGTTACTATCAAAAACTATCTTCCTTCGACAGATTATCGACGGCAGTTACTACTACTTCCTGACGAAGGTGATTGAGCTGACTGATACGGTGTGCTTCGTGCTCCGCAAGAAGCAGCGCCAGGTCTCCTTCCTCCACGTCTACCACCACACCATCATGGTCATGGCCACCTGGTCCATCGTCAAATACTCCAGGTTTGTTCCTTAGCACCTGATTGGCCTGTTGGTAAGAAGCCCGAAAGTCGTGGGTTCGATTGCTCATCATAAAAGTTTGAGTGATGAGAACGATTATTTGTTTTGTGTTTGGGTGTATATTATTTATAATATGTGTGTATAATATAAGCATGTTTAGGTATCAGTTTTCTAGAAATCATGACACAAGCTTAGCTTAGTTTAAGACTAAATGGAGTTTTGCGAAAGTTGTGGAATATTATATACTCTAATAGCGATCAGTTATAGTTAAGTGTTGTTACCGTTAATCTAAGAAGAATCTATGCGGCTGTTTAAAACGCCAGCTTATAAAAACACCGAACGAAAATAAGAAGTAGAACTTTACGTAAACTGGTGAACAAATGAATGAAAAACTGGAAAATTTTAAATGTAGCATACCTAATGGGTTTTTCGTCAAATGGAGTATTTTAGTGCTACCTTAGCGTTGAGAGAACATTAACATGGGTCTAATATTGCAACGGTCCATCGGTCATCCCGCATTATAATAGCGGATGAGGATACAGCTTCCCTCTTAGCATATAAAGTGACTCAGGATAGCACCGCATGCCTTTAATGCCCTCCAAATTAACTTCATAAACAGGATTTTCTTAAATGTCTCTAGTTTTTTTCTCTTTATAAGGTCTGTCATATTCAGACATTAAAGATCGGTTATTAAAAGACATATCCATGTTTCGTCGCCTTATTCTTTACACGCAGATCTATTCAGAAATATATAGAACCTTTTTTACCACCTCCTCGGGGAGGAAGTGGGTAGCGTCAGACCTTTACTGAATAAACCTGAACCGCCGTGCAACATCTCCCGCATTTAGTCGGTTTGCCGTAATGCATAGAATTCATTACATAATGGCCGCGGGTCACCGTCGTCAAAGGTGCCGAGGGCTTCCTTTCGTTTTGAAGGCCGACCTGTAAAGTGCGTCGGCATATCCAACTGGTACTGGGACCACATTTACTGCACGAATTGTTGCCCCATCGAGGATGGCATTATTTAGGACCTGGCTTATAATTAGAATGTCGGAATCTTAACCAAATTATTATTTTTCTTTTACAGAACTGATAACACAGTATTCCTCGGCGTGATAAACTCCATCGTTCATATCGTGATGTATGGTTACTACGGGCTGTCTGTTTTTCCACACCTCACTAAGTACTTGTGGTGGAAGAAATACATCACTGTAATGCAACTGGTAAGGAAATATGTGATTTCAATTCAAAGTTGATATTTATACTTCGTCTCTGTCGGATGTCTGCTTATGAAGTACGGGGGATTGAGGAAGCAAAACACTGTTTCGCACTAATGACTTATTTCCCTTAAGCAGTGAATCATGTAATTGAATATCTATACCTGCTATCTGAATTTTCATATCAAAAATGTAAGTCGTAATATCGTGCGAATTATATTTTCCAAAGGATCCATTTTGAGAAGGAGGATTCAACTTTGAGAAAGTCATTTTCTAAAACAAGTCTAATTTCCAATATTTTCCCCAAAGACTGACTAACGAAATGAAATAACATAAATCTCTTATAACCCTGAGAATGGAAGCAAATGCCCTGTGCCACTATGGCCACTAACAATAATAACTCACATATGTTCTCCAGGTGCAGTTCACCCTCATGTTCCTCCACATCCTGGTCAGCAACCAGGTCTCCGATTGCAAACCAGCCTACATCCTCACGGCCTCCGTCTACTTCAACACCGTCCTCTTCATGTATCTCTTCGGAGACTTCTACGTCAAGTCCTACATCAAGAAGGTCAAAGCAAGTGACATCGTCACAGCTGGCAAAAAGATTGGCTCCAACATTGGAACCAAGAACAGTATTAACTATATTATTAACCAACATAAGTTGGCTGGTAAGATGCATTGATAGCGATTTGGTCTTAAGATTTTAGCTCCGGTTTTTTTTTTTATATTCAGCGTGGAATATACCAAAGTCATTTAAGTTTCGTTTGTAATTTAATGATGTTCTGTATGCATCCTTTGACTATGGCTAGTCGAAGAATATTGTAACAATACGTACTGAGTTCCCAAAAGTTTAAAATGATTTATTGAAACTGCCTATAACGACATTAAGAAAACCAAGTTTACACCATCGTGGAAAGGAGAGCTAAGAAAAAGAAACCTTCGAGAAAATTCCGCAAAGCACTGGCTTGCTTCCTGCGACGTGCAATTTACTGAACGGAGAAATTAAAAAATAAATGTGACAGACGTTGAAAAATGGACTACACCGAGCAAGTCACAATAGGTATCTTTACAACGGGATACATGCACTGATATATACCTACCATTGCGTAAAAATTAATGCAATTTCAATCAATGTTACAAGTGTATATTTAAGAGTAAAATGAGAATTTTTAAACTGTATTTGTAAATGTGATAATAAGAGAAAATAATTCTTTAGTTTTAAATGTACTTAGAGATAAAAATATGTTAATTTTAAGCTTGAAATAGTTTAGGTTAACCTACAAATAATTTTAAGAATTCTAAATATAAACATGTTTAAAATTAAATGTTTCTTTTTTTATTTAAACTGCAAAGAGTTTTCTATCAAACAGTTTGAATCTTGTCTCAAGGGATATTGTTCGCGACATAAAACGTCTTGCAGATGTCACATAATTTCCCAAGACAGTTTTGTCATAGCCAATTGGGTATTACAGTAGGCTTTTAATAATCGTCCGTCTTTGCATTTGAGCTCAGACAGTGACTGATGAAGCAAAGAACGAAGAATACTCTCTCGTCTATTATGTCCGTCCGTCTGTCACCAAACTGGATTTTATGATCCGTGGTAGCTATATAGTTGAAATGTTATATATTTCTGATGCCACTTTAACAATAAATCCTGAAATAAGGATTGGAGTTAAGCATCTTTGTAACGTTCATTTGTTGGTTGACTCAACCTCAAGTTTAGTCTTTTAAGTCGAATTGTTACCGTGAAAAGCTGTCGCGAGTCCGGCTCGCACTTGACCGGTTTTTTAATTTGATTGTTGCAAATGCCGAACTTGCTCCATAATGAGGTAGATACTTCCACTAATTATACAAATTAGAGATTTTTTTCTTCATTTTTACTAATGACTTATCGAGAAAAGAATGTAATTTAGTACTTAATACGCTTTCGTTCCTTCATTCTTACATGACGATGACGTCATCAACATCCTAGCCTTTTCAAAACTATGTTGGGTCGTTTGCCAGTCTAATCATATGCAAGTATGCACCAGTGTTTTACAAAATCCGACTATCTAACTTCCTCAACAGACTTACATACACAAACAGCAAACAACACGAAACAAGTTAAGTCCGACTGGCTGTCAGACTTATTGTCTTCTGACTACCCTAAAACGGCTGTCAAAGATGTGTAAATAACAGCCGGGACCCACAATTTAAGGGCTAGACGATTGGATATGAAGATGGCTGGCACGTTGGGCTAACATATATCTACTTATCCGACTGCATTAAAGAAGGGTATTTTTGAAATTATACCTAACCGACACTCGGGCTGATGAAACAGTCCATGAGGATTCCCCCGCCTAACCAAAAAAGAAAAGGCTGTTGAAACGGAGAACAATAACTAATACCTAAGTCACATTTTTTTTAATTACTTCACATTTTTTAATATCTTCCTCTTATTAAAAGTTTATCAACACAAGTGCAGTCTGACAATGTATGCCACTCTCACCCTTTTTAATTATAGCCACAAGATTGCTGCGCTGCCAGTACCGGATTGGGAAATTGCAAATACTGATGAAATTGCTGGGAGCGACTGCGCTTGGATTTCTTTGGTTTCCGGGATGTGACGCGTGACTCTGTGTGATTATGGAGCTTCTGTATCTGTAGGTGTGTGAGTTATATGGATCTAATAGATGTATGTGGTAGGTGCAGGGTATTTATTTTGAAGAAAAAATCTGTCTAGTCCGTCTGACGGATTTCTCTTTTCTCGCGTGACGTCACTTACTAGTACGCTTATTACTAGCAAGTGACGTATTTCATAACCAACCAACCATATCCAAAACCATACTTAAGTGCTTTTTAATAATGGGATAAAAGGAAAAAATACGTTTCCAATATTTTTAAGAAATCTTTTTGACGGATTATACAGTTTTTAATTGTGAAATGCCCTATTATAGGTGCACTGTTTAGGGGAACCAAACGTGCGTAACTTTTTTGTTTAATTAAATTAAATTACACTTGGGATTATGCTCAGTTCTATCAATCCTTAACAAAATTGAGTAGTTCATAACTTTGTCAATAAAATCAGCTCACAACTCACTTTAACACAGAACAAAAACGTCTCCAAAAAGGTACTTCCTAGATAAACGATCATACACCAGATTCATACTTAAATATACGTAGGTACCATAAACTCAAACTAAGGCCAAGTTTATTCATATCTTTGAAGACAGGCATGAAAATCCGTCGCCACAGCAGTCAATTAGACACGCAGCCGTGGACCCATTTAATTAATACCTGTAAGGTAACTGGGGCCTACCAAGTCTTAAGAAGGTCAGTTACAGCTGTGAAAGAGAGATACCGCTCTACACTTTTTAGTACTCCATCTCGTTCTTACAGCTCGAAGTCTTACTTTAAAAGGTGGTCTTTACCCAAGTACCTCTCTGTTGACTTGAGTTAACCAGCTAAGATTTTAATTACCGAGCCATCGCGTTGTGATGAAGCTGTCTTGCCTACCGGTAAATTACTGCGTGGACCGGTAAGTTTTACATGCAAAGTGAGATAACGATCTTCGTAGTTTTATAAGGCAGAACTTGAAAGACATGCATAAATATAAGCCCCGCACGTTGATATTGCGATAGAACTTTGTCACAATAACAGCCGTGTGACGTCACTCACCGTAAAAAGTACAGATAAAAATGTAATTACATAGTCATTTACATAATTCTTTTAGAATTTTAAATTTGAATGAGCTTTTTAGATTTTCTTAGTAGGTCATTTTTTTTATATGGAAGAGTATTTAGACAGCGATATTTACCTAATCTGCAAGAAAATAAAATGAATCTTCTCCTTGTAAAATGACAATAACTTTGGATGAATAGAAGACGTAATCTAATTGGGAGTTTCTCTCGCATTGTCTCAATAAGTCGTTTAGATTTTCGGAACAAATGTGCTGATGTCTCATATATCACGTCCGTTTAACGGTACCTAAACAAATGTATGTACCTATGTATATGTACTCGTAGTTTCGTACTACATCTTCTAATATATAAAATTCTCGTGTCACGATGTTATTTACCGTACTCCTCCGAAACGGCTTTTCCGATTCTTATGAAATTTTGTATACATATTGAGTAGGTCTGAGAATAAAACAACATCTATTTTTCATATCCCTAATTGACAAGGGTTGCCCACACAAAAAAATATTTTTTTATATTTTGGACGAAATTTTGTTTTTATTTCTTTTATATTCTGGCATTAAAAATACATACAACTAGAAATAATTTATTAGGCAAAACAACGTTTACTGGGTCAGCTAGTACCTACCTACATACAAGTTGCAAATACGTAGTTTCAAACAGTACCTTCTGACTTTTGAATAAACCTGCTCCACATATGAAGAGTTGACTCCATTGACGTCGTAAGGTGAGACTGGCACAATAGCTTTATTCAGGTTAAGGCATCGGTCGCCATTCAACGGATTTTCTATTGAAAACCGTTTTCTTTCATCATCGGTCAACATACGGAAAATGGTAAAAGGTAGTCTTGTTTATTTTCTAGATTGTCATAATTTATGAGATTCTTATGTTAATAAATGGTAAATATTAAAGGGTAAAAATGATTGTCCGTCTGTCTACCCGACTGACACCAGGCATGGTGTAATTTCTCATGAACTTGTGACAGTTGAAATTTTGCAAAAACTAAAAATAAAGATCGATGTAATTTACAGGTTTTTCCGGTTATAAATTTATTGGAGGGTTTGTTTATTTGGTCGGAACCGGAACTACCAATATTTAAATTAATCAGTAGTTTGGTTAATATCACCTAATCACAATATTATTATTATAAATGAGGAAAGTATGTGAGTGTGTATGCTTGTGACCTCTTCACGTACAGACGAATGA
Organism: Trichoplusia ni; assembly: GCF_003590095.1. Classification (NCBI taxonomy): domain Eukaryota; kingdom Metazoa; phylum Arthropoda; class Insecta; order Lepidoptera; family Noctuidae; genus Trichoplusia; species Trichoplusia ni. The sequence goes on from NC_039487.1 coordinate 11,276,977, forward strand.
ACCGATTACGATGAAATCTTGGATTACCACATAAGCTACGTTTATCCAATGTCGTTAAGGCAAGGTAGTGATTTTGAAGCTATAACCGACATCCAATCGAATGCATTCACTAGCAACAGCTGGTGGTAAAAATATTAAGAGATTTAATGATATTAAATTGCAACATCTCATCATCATAGTCTTTTATCAACTTTGTATGTTAGTCTGTAACTTCTTAACTTTGTATGGCTACTGCTTATCCGACGTCTTCAGCCCAGTTACCTGGGTATCTAAACAGGTTGGTTTTCAGACTTTCTGGCTTCAAACTACACGACTGTGCATAACAGTCGAGACCCATAATTTAACTATCCATCCGAAACACGGTCTTGTTTTGATAAATAAGTAGGTACAATACTAAACGCCTGTGTCACAATCACAGATTAGCCGCTATCTAGCAGATAAATTGAAAAATTTTGACATATTTTTTATAAAAATTCTGTCATGTAACGGGAACTTATTTGGCGGTGGTGAAACCGGCCCTTAGTATAATAAGTATCAAGCCTATTTTCCATTAAACTGCAATAATACTAAAGATTATCAAATCTATGCCAGATAGACCAAACGAGCTATGTTCGCTCAAATATGGGTTCATCCCGTGTTCATTACAGCGGCTAATTAGATTACACGGGTCACAAAATTATATTGAAACGCATAGGATAGTAGGACAGGCCGGTTATTTGGAACTCGGTTTCCACCTGTATCGACAGGCTAATGGATGGTCTGTACTACCTAACTAATGAGGTTTGTACCTACTTAAGTATTATATTCCTGTAAATTTGTTTTTTTGCAAATGTCTTCTCGCAGGTCTGCTGGTAGATATTTCTTAAACAAATAAGCAGTAGGCACCTTTGTACTTGTATTTTCTAATCTTCTGTCTCTCTATATTTTCTGTGTAGATATATAAACTGTTAATAAATAAATATATTTTAGTTATAAAACACTAACTTATTTAGGTGTTTAGAAATACAAATGACGCCATTTTGAATTGGTAATAGAATTTTCAGAATATTGTTTTCATTGGTGAACAAAGCCATGCAACTGACTTAAAATATAAAACTACTGCACCAAACTTGATGGCAGTTTTGTCAGTGTTGCGAGTCGGACTCGTAAAAGACCAGCTACTTTTTTACCACACTTAACGGAACGAAGTCTTTTTAGATATATTTTGGTAGATGTTTTTTTTCTTTGTACATACAATCGTGGCACTAGAACGTCATAGTTGCGATGCCTTCAAGTAGGTAATATCATTGTTGTAAACAGGAGTAATATCGTACTTATTTTCTTAATTTATTTAGTGGTAAGATCAATAATAATTTGTAAACAAATATATCTAAATTTATTTTTTTCTATCGACGCGGACGTACGCAATTATTTTTTAATAGTAATTCAATTAAAAGTTAAAAAGAAATTAACGGCAGCTTAATAAAATAAATTTATATTATGTAATTAAAACAAAGTCGTATTGTAATATTCAATACAGTAGCGCTATCTTCAGTCATGTCATGTCATCAAATTCTCAAGCCGTAGACAGCACCATCTAGTAATTATAGATTGAACTAACTATTGCTCAAACGGTGTCGTTAGTTTTACGATTGCCTACGCCGAGCTTTCGCTGCCAGTTTTGAATCATAATCAGCAAGAACAATAATTCTTTAAATAAAAAACCTATTACATTGGAGTTCAGTATGTTGTGACCAATAGATACTGAAAATTATGAATACATTTATAAATCTGTAAAATTGTCTATGTCAGGGATCTTCCCGTATCCGATAACTGCCACGTATGATTCTTGACTTTGTAATCGTCTATATTTACATTTTAATTTCAGTTCTTCTTTTGTCTCAATAAAACGTATCTACACGAGCTCAACGTCACCTAACATTCAAATATCACGAGTTTGTCAATTGTTTACTTCGCTTTTTATAAGTCACGTAAGTTCTGGCAATTTGTTCATTATAGGAAGTATAGGACCGTATTTCTGATTAATTAATAAAATTATAAAATATATATATATATGGTATTATAATTTCATAGTCTGTGACTTGGAAATTAAGTCCATTTCTATGTTAATTTTCTTTGTTACAGAACCATCAAAGAAGGTTTTAATAACCTGGTAAGACATCATTTTTTATTTAAAAAAAAATACATTTCAAACCTCAATTGTTTGTGATAAAATATAGTTAAGAGGGAATATGATGACCAATGTCAGGCAATATACTGTAGCCTGAACTTTGTGGCAATCTTAAGAAAAAATAATAATGTTATAACATATTTATTTACAGCTAACCTACAATTATTACAAAGTTTACATAATCTACTTTTTTCTTGCCAATGCTGCACCCTTTGGCTTCAGTCTGTTTGCAATGATATTTCGTCTCTCTTGCTCTTTATCAGCCTCCATTTTTTGGTATCTCTCTTTAGCAAAATCTAGTTCAGATATTAATTCTACTATTCTAGAGGCATTTTCTCTTTGCAGCAGCATTCTTTTCTTCTGTTTTTTCTGTAAAGATATAACATTTTCTTATCATAATTATAAGCTCTGGTGAATACAAACTTGTATTGCCAATGAATGAAAGAAATATTTTTGGAATGTAAGTGCTAAATTATTTGTTATTTAGATAGGAATTTAATCCTTGTCTTTTGGGGGGCATTCACAAACACAAAGGCTCAGTACAAACTACAAATGTTTGTCCTATGTCATATTCGTTTAAGTTTTAACTTATCAGTTTGATTGCTCTTTCTTTGACTCTCAGGTTATTGTCATGTCCTAATTAATAACAAAAAACTGGAAAATATTTAAAAGCAATTAGGCTTAAATGATATAAATCAGGTAAAAAGTCAGCTTGTATAAAAGGCAGACCAATATTGAACAGTGTTATGTTACAAAGTCATTGCGGTGAAACAGAAACCTTTGCCTTGAAGTGAAAAAAAAAGAAATTACTAGTAGCGGTGTTGGTCGTCCATCTAAGTAGGTGAAGTCGGGACCGTCAGTGAGAAGCCCTTCGGCATTGCGATTACGCGGCAATCCTCGCTCCTCCCGCCATTCTTTCAGACATACAACTTGAGTAGTGCTCAAACTCCGATATGTTACTGAAACAAACGTAAAAAATGTAAAGATGAATACATAAACCTACACCTTACATAAACATTAGTCACAAGAAATGTATCAAATTATTTACTTTGCGTCCGTAACAGAGTAGCAGTATTTTTAAGGATTATACTCATGTTTGAATTTAGTCGTATTTCGCAGATATAGATTGAATTTATTGTTTTTATTTAATGCCTTAGAACTTAAGGTCTCCGATTAGGTTATGTTTCATCAATTTGACATTGACAACCAATGTCAGTTGAACAGACTCTTCAGAATTGCCATTATTGTAAATTGGTGTCTATTGTTTATATTTTATTAAATAAAACTTGAATTCTAAAATTTAAAAACACTAACACATTTCTTTAAAAAACGGAATAGTAATATTTTTTAAATTATTTTATTTTAATTAACAACGGAAAATGTACTTTTCGTTTGGTAAAACGCTATTGGCCAGAAGTCGCCACGTCTTGATTTTCTACCAATAGGAACACAGTAAAGAAACGTCTGAAACCAATAGCGCTGAACTTGGATTAGTCATAATTATTTTTGTTTCCATTACTAATAGTCCAACGAAAACAGTCTACATTCAATTGTGAAAGAAATTTGACATAAATTGTGCTATCCGAGTTTTTTTGTGGATAAATATTGTGATATTTTAGCAAGTGTTTGTTTTTGTAAAGTATATACGCAGCTGCAATTTCTTCTTATCTCAGGTACTTTATAATATTAAATAATATATTATTTTGAGTTGTATGCAAACAGATCGATCATTTGTTGCGACATTCGCCGTCTAGTACTTTCTAGGTGTTTTCCATTTTCCGAACCAGACGTGATCTGTTTGTTTTCATTTAGATATAATCATACCTATTCTAGTTAATCACAAATATGACTCACGTTAAAGAGTAAAAAACAATAACAAAAGAAACCGTATTGCATCAGAATTTCGGTCGTTCATATAATTGACTATGACTGAAAATAATCAATAAAAAGCCAACGTAAAACATTCTCTGTTAACTAGTATGAAAATCGAAAGTTATTACTGCGTATTCTTAAGCATGCATGTGCCAATTTTTAGTTGCCCTACTTATTTTTATAACTGGCACTGTTTATTTTGCCCAAACACTTTAACAGTGTATACGCTTTATTTTTCAAATCATTTAAGAAATATAAAGAACAATGTTATTTTCACAATCACAATCTATCTTTGTGATAAGTTCTTAAAATATAAATAGTCTCTTCTCTACTTGTATATCAAGGTCACAATGTTTTGAGATGTGTTAAAAAATCATGGGAAAAAAAACGGAATTAAAAAAATGTGTTTTTTTATTGTCTTATTATTCAAATATCGAATAATTACAAAGGCTCAGTATCAGGTTTATATAAATTCTTTTTTTTAATCAAGCATGTGATTAAAGTACAGAATACTAAAGTCAAAAAAAAATTCTAAGACCTATGCTTCTACCATGTTTTTACAAAATAAAATATCTTTATCAAAAAGTATGATACCCAACTGATTAACCCTTCAACAAAAACTATTTTGATGAAAAAACATATTTAATTTATAGCATAATCATAAGTGTTACTATATTTATTAGCATATTTAGCTTATTAGTAGCACATTTTCAAAGTCAAAGAATGAGGCTGCCATTTCAGTTGTACTAGTTGTAAGGAAGAAATTAAAGACTATAACCTGTGATTGATCAACTTGTTCAGTTGCAGCTTAGCCATGACCACCTTAACAATAAAATAACTTCTTATTTAAAACTGGGAAAGTTTTGTTTGAATTTCAAACAGTCATTAATAGAAATGTGCTTCATGATTACATTGTCAGAAAAATGAGATTTTTTTTTGTAGACACAGGATTTAAAAGGTCATTATGTGTATAGTATTTTTGATAAATATTTTGATGCTTAAAAATTTCATAAAAGTTTTTGAGCTGTCCTAAAACCTATTTCAGATACTGAAGGTATAGTATAAATACGAAATTAATATGTTGTTTCTATTGTTTCAGTTTATCTGTGTGTAAGTCCTGAGTAACTATCAAAACGGCTACCGAAAACCTTAATTCGAAAGACCAACCAAATTACAACACCATGTGTACGTATAATTGCTTTTTTTTATTTTCTAACTTGTAACATTTCTTTTAACAGTGTGACCATGTGGCAGAATCCAGGTGTTTATCCCGGAGGTTTATATTTAATACTATTATTAACTTAATTAAATGGTAAAAGATTTGGTTTCGAAATCAGCTTATTTGGTTCAAAAGTTTGTTACGAGATCTGCTCCACTAATTATTCTGACTAAGAGAGTTGTTAATGGGATTATATTTTTGTTTATTATGATGTCATACATGCTGAAATAAGGCATGTGTTTAATTCTGTATGTTTAATTGCACATAATTAATTATTCATAGTGAAAATTGCCTTTAATGTTTGCAAAAATGAATTTAAAGAAAATGTTGCTAATGCTAATATTTAGCAACTATCATGACAATAAATATAATAATCCTTAATTAAGATAGTATTTGTATAAATAAATCACAATTATCGGTAACCAAACAGATCTTTTATCATTTAATTGACAATCTATGTTGCATTGCACAAGCACTGTCACTGCCTTGCTATCTGTGTATCTATTTTCTCCTATCTATAGTAAATAGATCAATTTCATTGTCTATTTAATCTTACCTTGAACAAAACAAATATTTGAATATACCTAATGTACCTATACAGTTAGACAGTACAGTCAGAAGCGGAACTCGTTCAAAAATATCATTTATGGAAACTGGGCTACAAAGAAGCACTTATTGAAGATCAATTTTACGTATCGCCCACCCTACCTTGACTGATCAATTAGTTAGTTGCTAAGACTGGAAAACAAGTAGCCTAAACACAGCTTTTGAACCTGAAATTGTGCTGAACAACAGTATTATAGATATTTTAAAACATTTTGTCAGTCTGTCTGAGCCCATTCATTGAATTTCGTTCCTGACCGTACTGATAACGATCTACATACATATTAATTCATAATGGAGATTCTGTCTTATCTTTCAACATTTTTAACCAACTGTCTTAACATATATTTAGTTTTAATACATATACATAAATGGCAATCATATCGCTAAAGTAATATGTAACATTCACGACAGTTTTATTTGTATTGAACGCTAAAATCGTAATTGATTTCAATTGAAAACAATTCAGTATAAATTTTATTTATACTTGGATTTTTTATTATTTATAATAAAAAAACTCATATAATAACAAAAGTTATCTACACTCATTTTCAATAGTTTTTAGCTGTATAGGCTGGCCATGCCTGTTCTTTTAAAGCGCAGGAGTGATGATGCCCCAACTAGTTTTTTTTTTAATTTAAATAAAATTTCTCAACAAG